>NW_019524084.1:0-86066 GCF_002814215.2 Seriola lalandi dorsalis | reverse complement strand
ACACAATATTTGTAGTTATTTGTCCTGTGTTTGGCATATGTTGTAATCTGAGATCATTTTAAATCTAGTATGACTGGATTCCCTTGTGAAGCTGTTTTTGAGTTAATGTTTTTCATGTTGTGTTTCTAATTTTTTGTCCACTCCTTTAAATAACCATCATAAACATAAAGATTTATAATCATATTGTGTTGGATGGCATTTTATTGAAAGCCCTTGGGTGAAGTTGTACTTGCAATGGTCAAAAGGAAATGAGCATGGCAATTCATTTCTATGTGCTACATATTCTTGTTGAATATAAAGTAGGTGAAGGTTAGTTCAGATTTGAAACGCAGTTTCAGAGGGAAGCACCTTTGCTCTTTGCAGAGTCAACAGTCTAGTAATGATTAAACATATTAAACACACTCCATAAACGTTCATATTTTGTACTCAACAGTGGTAAGATTATAGAGAGTAAACATGTAATAATCAGCATTACTGTAGTACTAAGTGAAATCAAAGTTTTCAGCCGATGTGATGCACACACACAAACACACATTCCTCCAGGTCAGATTTCAGAGGAGGTCCTAAGAGGTGAAAGTATCCAGTAGGTCTATATCACACGAAAGCAGCATTTTTTCTTTCTCTGCCCTTTAATCCCAAGGTTTATCTTGAGGCCCTTTGGTGTATGTGACCCCCACATCGTGAACTGCTTGCGCAGTGTGGCGTAACACACTCCATCCTTTAACACAATCTGAAAGTCCCACAGAACAGCATGCTTATCTCCCTGTGCATGACTTCCTGCAGGTGGATGCAGCGGTGGCAGCAGCTAAAGAGGCCTTCCCCGACTGGTCCGCCCGCAGCCCACAGCAGCGAGCGCAGATCCTCAACAAGCTGGCCGACCTGATCGAAGCCCACCTGGAGGAGTTTGCCCAAGCTGAGTCCAGAGACCAAGGTGTTTTATAATACACGTGATACACATGATACACTTCTTGGATCAAACCAAGAGTCAATCAGATTAATCAGTCATGTGGGATTAAGTGAGTGGGTCAAAACTGGTCTGTTTTCAGTATAAACAAGGTGGTTACTCATCCTAAGCACGACTGGATGCCCGAACCCTTGCAGCTGATATCATGTTGCGTCTAGAATGTAAAACCAAATAATGTAGTAGGCCTTTTGGTGACACAAGATTGAAGGTCAAGAGGTCATGAGCAACAGTGGGAGTTATTCTGTACTTTGGGGACATTTGATTTTTGGGGATATTTTGTCATGGACGCAAAGTGTGGTTGAAAGGCACATTCAGACCCGATGATAGTTATAGAATAACAAAAAGTGTTTGCTCAGTGTTTCAACAAACACCATTGCTGCATAGTTTATCTGTTATGTTGGTGTTTTTCTTTCCAGTAATGTGTAAACAAGTGCTGTGTTATCCCCTGCTGTTCATCACTTGAACTTCCTTGGTGTAAATTACAGGTAAAACAGTAACATTTGCACGGACTGTGGATATTCCCCGATCGGCGTACAACTTCCGCTTCTTTGCGTCATCGGTGCTCCACCACACCACCGACTGCAGCCAGATGGACCACATGGGCTGCCTCAACTACACCATCCGCAGTCCTGTGGGAGTGGGTGAGCACTCAGTGTGTTTACATTAGGACCTGCAAATGATACATTTGTGTTTTTTGTGTTTTTAAATTGTGTTGTGGTGTGTGCAGCCGGTCTGATCAGCCCCTGGAATCTCCCCCTGTACCTGCTGACATGGAAGATAGCGCCAGCAATCGCTACGGGAAACACGGTGGTGGCCAAACCCAGCGAGATGACCTCCGTGACAGCCTGGATGATGTGCAAGTTGATGCAGCAGGCTGGTAGGACCACAGCACCCACAATGCAATAGCAATGGACGCACATATGCAGAAGTTAGAGCGATTCTCTCATTCATTACTGCACGTAAACATAATATGAAGATCTTCACATATAATTACATATAACAATGACATATTCCATTACTTGGTTTCTGCACACTGTCAAAACTCACTTTAAAGTATTTCTATCAAAAAACTTTTACTTGTACTTTCTATACCTTTATGAAAAATGAACAATAATAAATTAATGATGGATACATTAATGGCTGTCTCTTTCTGCCTCTGCAGGCGTTCCTCCGGGAGTAGTCAACATCGTGTTTGGCACTGGTCCGAGAGCAGGCGACGCCCTCGTTGGCCATCCTGACATCCCATTGGTCTCCTTCACTGGCTCCACAGCAACTGCCCAGCGCATCACAGAACGGAGCGCCCCCTACTGTAAGAAGCTCTCACTGGAACTGGGAGGTAAAAACCCTGCCATTATTTTTGCTGATGCAGACCTGGACCAGTGCATCGAGACCACGGTCCGCTCCAGCTTCTCCAATCAGGTGAGAAAAGAGTGTTTCTTAGTGTTACATTAATATTTTTTTTTTTAGACTTATTCCTCTGCCTTAAGCTTATAATTACCTTTAATGTTGCTATAATTAAACCCTAAAACTTCAGGTAAAATCACCTGAAGTTTTCTAAGCTAAGCTAACCGGCTGCTGGTGGTAGCTTCATATTTATCATACAGACAAAAAGTGAAACATTTCTCTCATCTAACTCTGTTAGAAAACCAACAAACATATTTCACAAAATGTCAAACTTTTCCATTGAGAGTCTAACTGGGTGGGTCCTAATGGGTCCTGCTTGATTTCCTCATCTTGAGGCTCTGTCCTGAGAGTGGATTTGTCAAAAGCTAGGTCTCTACACTTTATTTAAGTTTTGCGCTTATTCTGTATGTGTCATGTTTGTGACATGATTAATGACTTTCAACGCACAGGAAACAAAGAAACAAAAGGCCAGCAGCGCGTATTCGAATCTGTCCAAAGTCTTTATCTGTTTTCTCAAGCAAAATTGTTTTTGAAAGAATGAATAAATATTGTTTTTATTCTAATTACTAATGTCGGTAAAATGAAGGCTATTATCTGTATGAACTCTTACGTCTGTATGTGATTAGGCTGCAGTGGCACCATTTGTCCACACGGGGGAGCTCAAAGCCCATCTTATCATGAGACAAATGCATGGAAACAATGTCCTGATCCATCAGCATGAACATCTTCTCTCCATGTTTTCTGCTTTCAGGGAGAAATCTGTTTGTGCACCAGTAGGATTTATGTAGAGAGGAGTATCTACTCTGAGTTCCTGGAAAGGTTTGTGGCTGCAACTAGGAAGTGGAAGACCGGTGTGCCTTCTGACCCCAGCAACAACAACGGGGCTCTCATCAGCAAAGAGCACCTGGAAAAGGTGATTATATACATGTAATATGTGAGATGCTGTGAAAGAGCAGTTTTCCGTTTGAAAAGACATGTTTTCAATACTCATATCCTCTAAGTTGATCCCTCGTTGTCTTGATTCCCAGGTTCGAAGCTTCGTAGCACTCGCCAAATCTGAAGGTGGCCTCGTCCACTGTGGTGAGGGGGTTGAGCAGCTGGACCTGCCTGAGCAAAACAGCTCCGGCTACTTCATGCCGGCCACAGTCATCTCGGGCATATCTGACAGCTCTCGTGTCATGCAGGAGGAGATCTTTGGCCCCGTCACCTGCGTCAGCCCCTTCGACACAGAGGATGAAGCCGTTGCCAAAGGTAACGGCGTGCGTTACGGTCTTGCGGCCACCGTGTGGTCCAGAGACGTGGGGAAGATTCACCGGGTGGCCAAGCGGTTACAGGCGGGTTTAGTTTGGACCAACTGCTGGCTGGTGAGAGATCTGAACCTGCCCTTTGGAGGGATGAAGAACTCTGGTGTGGGAAGGGAAGGGGGGAAGGATTCCTACCACTTCTTCACAGAGGTGAAGAGTATCACGATCAAACACTAAGGAAAGGGAGGAAGCTGGCAACAGAGGCAGGTATTGATTGGAGGAACATTTTCTCTCTGAGGCAGGTACAGGGATGTTTTTGCAGTTAATCATGACATTCATCAGACTATGTCAGCAGCTCTTAGGAATTTCAGGGACAGATTTCCTCTCACGCTCTCTCGGATTGTTGAAGCTTGTAATTAGGTCACATTTGTAGAATACAAAAGTCAGAGAAAGTCACATTGCAACAGTACAGATGACTAGCAGAGATCCAAAAGGAATGTTTAGTGAGGAGCAAATATATTACTGGGTAAAACACTAGAAAATTATACCTCTATCATTTGTTCTTTGCTGAATATTTTGTACCACAATCCTCTATTTCTGAGCAGATGAAATGCTTGGAGTAGTTTTTGGTTTCAAAATGAGAAAAAGTACAAACCCGACAAGGTTAAACCGGATCAAGTGAAAGCTTATATCCTGCCCATTTCAAGTGAAGAAGTCCAAATCACGATTTATGACTTTAAGGAACAGAAACTTAATCCAACATCCTTTCAAAGTTTATACAGCAGGTTTGTGTCCTACACAGCAGTTCAGGAAGTGACAGTCATTCTGAAAGAAAGTAAAATGGTTATAATATTAATAGAAAAGTCAAAAGGTTTCTTGTGAAGCAGGTTAACACAAAGAGAGTTATGATGTGTGTCGCAAGCTAACCTAACCCAAGAACAAAATAATTGTAGCTGAGTTTCATCAGAACAAAACATGTAATAAGTGTTTCGTAACACATACATGTGTTGCCCCAAATTAAAATACCCTACATGAATCATCCATGTGTTTTTGTTTACTCTTGAAGTCTGGCTTATGTCACTCTCGTCTGCGGAATGCAGTAACTCCTGATGTTGTACTGACACAATGTCAGTACGTAAAAGACAGATGTCAAATTCTGTGACAAGAAAAGAGGTCTGCTGACAAATCACTGTTCACTTTGAAAGTGAAGAAGTCAACGTTTCACATGTTTATCAATACACTTTGTACTATTCATGTCTCACCATCCTTTACGCCTTAATCTGTTATAGATATAGATTTTTTATTTTTTTTTACGTCACACAAACTTTACAGTATGTACTCAAAAGTAACTGTTTTACATTGAGGTTTTTTTGTTGTTGTTTTTGTTTTTTTAAATGTCTGACCTGCTGACGTAAGAAGGGTGACTAAATGTCAAACTGTCCCGTCTTGGTGGTTGGACAACATGTTTGAGGAGAGAAATGGGAGTGAGAGAAAGCCGATTGAACTGTATGACCGTCTGAAACGCCTGCCATGAAAACACAGTGATGAAATGAACATGCTCACATTGATTAAAGATAACACGCTGCTGTTTTGCAGCACGCTAACTTGTGCAGTACAGTACAGCTGAACCTTTTTGCAGGTTTTTTTTGGTTGTAAACCAAAGTGTTAGAGAAATTTTACATTTTGACATGATGAGCTGGATAAAAACTTAAGGGATCCGTTATTCCAATTTATGGATGATTAATGCACCGAATTGGGACAACAATCCATCAAGAGCTGTGCATTTCACAGATAACCGCAAATTTCAACATATGGCACTAGTGTGACAAGTGAGGTCCATCAAATTCATCAGGACTCATTGGCCCTGAACCACATCTGTCTGTGCAGCGTTTTGAGTGAATTCATCCAGTAGTTGTTGAGATATTTTCACTGGATAAGTGAAGTTTTTTACCCACTGGTGGCACTAAAGGGAAAAGTGATGGGGATTGTCAGTCTCAGCAGGGTTCATCCTCTGGCACCCATGAATGTCTGGACTTCATGGCAAATCATATAATATTTCTTGAGATATTTCAGCCTGGACCAAAGTGGAGGACTGACCGACGGGCCGATGGACGAACCGACACTGCCGTTCACAAACTGATGCACATCCCAAAGCTACAACTCTTTCAAAAGTAATCTTATTAAAAAGTAAACTTAAGTGACTTCGCACCCAGCAGTTGTTGAATGCTGAAATAATCTAAACCTTTTTAAATTTAAATGATTCCACGTTAGTCATCCTTGCTTCATCTTCTCCTGACCCTGCTTTTTGTGCAGTTTTCTGCAGACTAACCCCCTCCACTCTTTGCTCCCCTATTAAACATGTCTCGTCTCCGTGCTAAACATCTGATCATGACTTAATGCAGTGCGAGATGAGACTGATGTGGGCGGTGGATCATGCATGCAGATGAGCATGTGCACTCTGCCTCATCTGGGCCTCCGTGCCAGTTTGGGGAAAGGAGGGTACACGTGGGAAGCGCCCTATCCGTTCAGTGAGTGTGTAAAATCACGTCCCCTGTTGAGCTGTACTTTAGGCGACATTTACCACAGAGCCAGTGTGTGCGTCCCACCCTCTATGTTTTGGCTAGGGAATGGGTATTGTGCTGCGTCAAACTGCGTGATTGCATACACACACACACACGCGCACTCCTATGCCTTCCTCCAACTTAGCGTGTGATGAAATGGATACCACCCAAAAGTCAGGTTAGGAGGTCTGAAGAGACGTGTTGTGTGGCACCAACACACACACACACAGACACACACACACGCACACACCAAATCATAATCTTAGAAACAGAGTGGGAACAAAGTAAGTCAGCAATTATTTCATTTTCCTCCGTTTCCGCCCTTTTTCTTGACTTATCTTTCATCTCCCCCTCTCTCCCCCTCTTGTGGATGTTTCATTGAGAAGGAAAAGGCTCATTGAAGCAGGTCTCACCCTGCTGTACGTGACTCTGAGGACACTGCCGGTGGCTTCAGCCAAACCAAGCATTTAACTTTCACCTCACTTATCGGGCACATGGAGGAATTAAAATAGAGCATCCTTTCTTTTTGTATCCATTAGGAAGCTGGAATGTATAAAGATGTGTTTTCATGCTGGCTGCAGGGATGTGATAGGCCTGCTGCAGAGGGTGTTCTCATTGATATGTATTTGGAGAGAACAGTCATAGCCAACAGCCCTTTTCTCTCTTCTGTTGGCTAAAACCCAGTGCAGTAAGACTGTGAAATATTATCCTTTTATATGTTTTAATTATAAACACGAACAGCAACATTTGACTGTCTGTTTTTAAAGGGGTTAAAGTGTAAGTATGAGAGCAATATATAGAGACAGATAAGAGGAAGAGAGAAAAACAGACGCATGAACAAAGTCCAATCCTGACTTGAAATGGAATCATTGTTTCCTTGTGCCCCAGATTCTGTAGATTGATAGCTTTGTTTACATTCTTGGCTTGACAGTTATTGCTTGACTTGCAATGACATCTGAAATCAGTTCATATCACAGGCTGTGACCTTGTTCATTGAGTCATTAAAAAAAAGTATTCCATGAAACACTAAGGACAAAACCAGCAATCAATGGTTTCCAGTCTTATCTCCCGTCTGTGGCATTTGTCTTCTTTTTTTTTTTAGCAGTGGCTTTCTTCTCCTCTTATCCCCCTCTCTTTCTCTTTGAATGTCATGTGTCACACACGGTAAGCTAGTGCTTTCTCACCACTTGCCTTTTCCCTCTCTGACTTCACTTTTTTTTTTTACCCTGTCTCTCAAGGCCTTCTGTCACATTTGGGTTCAGGGAATTTTCCACAGCGTGCAGCCTGGGTTTTGTTGTAGATAAGCCCTGAGATGAAGCTGAGCCCTGAGAAAATGCTGCAGTTCAAGCAGGTTAAGCAAACTCAGCCAAGAAAACCCCATCTATACTGATTGTGTTTGGAGGGTGAGAGAGAGAGTTACTTGGCTACAGAGGGCCAAATGTTTGTGGTCTCTACTAGGTGCAGTGTCTGAAATGACAGCAAAAAGCTGGAGCCACACACAGTACCTAAAAAAAAACATAACAAGAACATGGGTGAGAAGATGAGTAGTAATTAGTCAGGTACAACATCCAACACTTAAATTACCATTTTTTATAAGAAAGGAATGTGCTTTGCCTTTCATTTGATTAGAGAAGTTGCATTGGTACATTACTCTGTGATTCAGTCACATAGTGTTTCCTGCAGAAACATTAAGGAAAAGTCAACACAATATTTTGTTTCTCTTGTTAAACAGCAACAGGGACATGTTTTATTTAATAAATGGCTTTGCTTTGGGCAAACATTTAAATATAATTTCAAAAAAATAAAGTAGACATATGTGGGATCAACTAAATACATCTGGCGATGCAACTTTTTAATGATATGTGATTAAATCATGAATTAATGTGCAACATTAGATCCCAAATTTGGGGCTATAAGGACCTTATACGAACCTTATGCAATACAGTTCAAAGTACGTGATATTTATTCATAATAATTCCAGTGATTGGCTCACCTTTAAAAGAAGTTGCAGTTGTACATGTGACCCTGTGGATGGATATTTCCTGCATTAGCTTCTTATTCATCCACTGGGCAGGACCAACCGTTAAAAACAAAACACAGACATACTATCACCTTATAAAGGTGAATGTGTCAGTTGCTAATACAGAGTCACATTAGCATTCATTTGGCATTGTGATTCTAGCCACCTGGTGAGTAAGTCAAGTATTCACTCTTTTAACTCTGTCTTGGTTTCCACCTGCACCTCAGAGAAATACCTGGCTCTTTAGCTGCTCAACGTTATACTGTGAGCAAGAGCTAGTAGCTAACTGCGCAGGTGGTGTATAGTGTTTGTTGTTGAGGTTTGTCACAGCTTGTCAGCTGAAGCTGCTGTGACTGGGAACGATGCTGATAACAGTGGTAAGACTGAACGCAAATGGTGATGTTTCAAGGTTTTAAACCAAAACAATGAGATGAAAGATGCTATTATTGGCATTACTGTACCACCTTATGCATCACACATAATCATTTGAGTCATTATTCTTGTGAAAACTAGAATTATTTAAAAATGAAAATATTTTATTGCGTGGTAAGACAGAGATACTGACTTGCTTCAGCTACAAGCAGGGTCTGAAATTCACTTTGCAACTCACCGGCCAATGTGGCTGGAAGATGAAAAAAATTCACCGGCCAAGCATATTTTTTACGAGCCAAAATGTGTGTGTGTGTGTGTGTGTGTGTGTGTGTGTGTGTGTGTGTGTGTGTGTGTGTGTGTGTGTGTGCGTGCGTGCGTGCGTGCGTGCGTGCGTGCGTGTGCGTGTTGGCTTTCAAACTCTGACAAAGTAGGACAGGAGCAGAGCACTCATAAATCAAAATGAGACTCTCAGGATAGTGTTTTATTACACGGATATGTTGGTGCAAACTTTTACCTGGCAGTGTGGTGGATAGCCTTCTGATATTTACTCGCCAAACTGAGAATCTAACCACTTTTGGCGTTCGCTGTGAGTGATTTCCGGACCCTGGCTACAAGCCATCACGAACTGCAACTCAATATGACTTGAAATAAGTCCTGTTTTTTGCGTGTTGTCTTCAATTCCAGTAATAAGCTTATCTAGCAAAGTTGCACACTTATTTTATTCGTTTTGCTTTGCTTTGGAGTCGTGAGTTAATTTTGTTAGTGATAAGTTTTTGTCATCCTAATTTAACATTTTGACTTACAGGCTAAATTGGTACTGGACAACATCGCCTCGCTGTAGTTGCCAGAACATGGTGTCCTAGATCTATTCTTCCTGACGAACTGAGTGAATGATGCGTTTATCCTGATTATATCAATTACAGCATTACGCTTCACGCCATCTGGACTGTGTATTTGTATACCAATACTGTAATAGAAAACCAAACTCCCTTTTTACCTTGGGGCAGACCTTCACAGTGTAGTCACCCATATTGTGAAACTACATCACAGGACACAGTGGGCTTTTTCCAACTGACCTAATGAAATTAGACCACTTTGTTATTTTTAGCTTAGGTACTACCAGGACTATTTTTCAGCATTCAGTAACTACACTGGCAAGTTTGACAGTGCATGTATGCCAAAGACTCATGGGAAGTCCCTTGAACAGCTAAAAAAGTAGTAGGGCAGGACTTTGGCTCTTTTTACTTCCACACAACAAACAATTAAAAAGGGAGACAGTCGATCCTGTATATTCTGTGCCAAACAGTAAAGAGCAAAGGTATGATGATATTATTTGGTGTAAAATGGAGCACAGTGCAAAAATAGTTTGAATCGCTCAAAAGGTTTTTGTTGCAAGCGTGATATTGCATTTGAAATGGTGCCAAACCACCCTTTTACTCCTGATGGCAAAGTGACATTGAGATAAGAAAATGTTTTATTATAGACAGGATGACGGGTGAGGAGTGAAGTAGGTGGAAGCTACAGGATTGTACCTGAAAAACCACATTACAATTTAGAGGAACGATTACGGCAGATTTGGGCTTCACAAAAACATTTGAAAGATTAGCAGGAGCTCAAAAGAACATTACTGATCCAGGCAGTTGCGGATTTAAAAATGTGTTGCCTATTGTCTAAATATGGCCATAGAATCCTAAGGCAGCAATGATTCATGCTTGAATAAATAGTTCCTCTATCTTGAAGTGGTTCCCCTCTCATTATCTTTCTAGTATTTTGCCGTTGGGAATCCTCCACACCCATTTAGGAAGAGCTAGTTAGTAGCTCATTCTCTCAGTACCATAATACAGGAACAAGTGCAGGAAGCTCTGAAGAGATTAAACTGAGCTGTGGTGCAGTTTAGGCATGCTATCACATCCACCTTTGTCATCAAAACTAATGAACTGCTGAGGAAGAATGACCTTCTCATAGTCTCTGCATTGAGCACAGGCTGTCCATCTGCAGCACTGTTTGCTAATTTCCAGTGCAGAGGATGTGTACACACGAGGCTGTTTCCATAAGAGACGTTTGCATAGCAGCGTGTATCTAATGCAGACACGAGGACACAAAAGCTTGGGTCAAACCCCAGCAGAGTAAACAATATAGAGAAACCAGGTCAGCATGGAAATATTAGATGTTTACACAAGGGCGTTTGTAGATACAAAGCTCAGTCTGAAATACTAGAAGAGTCCAGAAAAGAAGGAATACAAAAAAAGTATAATATCTTGAAAATCCTTCACTGACTAACAGTAAAATGAATGCTGTTGCATTGGGATTGAATGTATGTGTGTATGCGTATATGCATGTGTGAGCAAGGTCATAGAAATGTATGCATTTGCAATGAGTGAGAAAGGGTGGTTATTGAATATTTGTGGCATATGAATGTGTTGCGAGACATCCTTCAAATCAGAATGTCTGCTGAAGTACCCTTTAGCAAAACTCTGAGTCCCAACCAGTTGTCCTTTAGATGCCCTGCTGATTTCTCTATTGGGACCAAATTTACGTGACATTTTGAAGAAAGAATCCTGAGGCCTTTCTCAGAGTTGTTCAGGTTGTCATGTCAACATCAACATGTTTGCTCAATGTTTGTTCATGTACGCAGCTCTCCAGCTGAAGGACAGTGGTTCAAGTAGGCAGCAGAATGAGAGGTCATGAGCGTTGTAGGCCAACGTTCCTGATGCGAACTCTCCTCTGGTTACCTAAGAGCTCTCATCTGACACCAGGGAACAAAATACTGAACATGTTGTCACTTATATGTAGGCTGTCATGCAGGTAATCACTCATCTGGAGTGGAAATATGTGAGTGTGTGTGCTCAGTGTGGGACGATTTGCCCTAGATTACTTATGTGCAATATTTGACATGATGAGGACTGTCTTTTACATAAACCCATACCTTGGCCTCCTTACACCCTGCATTTTTATGTTGTAAGTAACCTTTTCTGTGTGGTATGATAGTTCGATGCTTTTATAACTTTTCAGTAATGGCTCATATGTATACAGGCTGGAGGAGGTGGAACACATGACTTCTCAAAGCCCTTTGAATCCTGAAAATGTGTCACAGACAAAATACCCTTAACTGGGTACCATCTTTGTTAGTTCAAACATATGTCAGCCAAATACAAAAGAACATTCACTCTCTTTCAGTCTCTCCATATTCAGCATCTCTTATCTCTGCATTTCAAGTATAGCTGGATCTATTCAGTGCGAAGACCATGGCCCTGGGTGGCCGCTTGGCCTGGATTTTGAGCCTTAATTAAAGACTTTGAATGGAAGCAGACAGCTGACCTTTCAGGTGTGTATATTTGGAGGTCTTTTCAGTAGGAGTCACTTAATATCAAAGGGGAGCAGATGCATGACACAAGAGTTGCTGGTTAATAAAGATAATTAGGTTTTTAAAAAAAAAATGAACTAAGAGTTTTTTAGATCTTTGCAAAAATAAGCGTGTAACAATCTTTCATTATGCTAAGAGCACAAATCTGGCGACAGTTGGCCAGCTGCACAAGCTACACAAAATTACAAAACATTATGCCAATAACATGACAAAGCTATAACCAAATACCATTGGTTAGGTTACACTAGTATTTAGTGGGATATTTCCCTTGCATGCTAAATTACATTAATATTATTAACTATAAAACACACAGATTTCTCCATGTATTCAAATGTGTATGAACAGTGTTGGGCAAGTTACTTGAAAATGGTGATCAACTGGTAATTAGTCACTGAAAACTAGGCCTATATAACCAGTTACTAAGCAGCAAAAGAAACGTGTTACATGAGTAGAAATACAGGACAGTGAAGAAGCCAGCCATACAATTACTGACTGTTTAGCTAGCTTAGCCACGATGACTAGTGATGCTAGCTTGTGATGCCATATAATGTGGAGTTGATTGCTTTTGGTTAGATATCATTAGCAACAGATTTACACATCATTAACACTTTACTAGCTAAGAGAATTAAATTAGTTAGTACCAACTATTAATTTACTCACAAACTTTGTGATGGGTTTACAAGTCCAGTCAAACCAACATTTTTCATATCAGCCAGGAAAACACAAGACTGCAGGCAGCACACACAAAACATTTCTTGACCAGAAAAGACACTCAGCCGTACAAGGTCCTCTCTGCTGCATACCGATGAATATATTATTCAAATTTTGTACAATAGATCTTTTAAAAATATACCTCATGGCATTGGTGTCTCACTGGAAAAAGGCTCACGAAGCTTGATTTCATTTTCCACGCACAGGGGGAAGGATGACACCAAGTCCTCCCCTGAATGGAGAAATAACGAAGCCAACATGTCATGGTGGAACATTGTGCCGGGCCTGTCGCCTCCAGCATGGCTGCTTCACAAAGGCCATCAGAGCTCCGCTGAGACTGCACAGAGCCGAGGCCTGTCTGTCAGTGCGTGGGTGGATGAGTGTGTGCATAAAGCGGGGAGGAGAGAGAGACAGGGAGCGAGGGAGAGTTGAAGACTTAATGCTGACTGGTCACTTCCAGGCTGTAGGACCAGATGGCCCAGTTTGGCCTCTGATTCCTCAGGCCATTGTCCAGGTGAGCATTTGTCTGCACACACACACACACACACTCACACACACTCACACATACACAAAATTGTGCTTATATATATGAGTATACCAAACTTTGTCTCCCAGCCAATGTGTTATTTTTCAGTTTCACCCTAAAAAACATCCTCTCAATCTTTTTGTTGTTTAAAGCCTGAGCCTTTTCCCCAATCCGCCCACTGTTCAGTTTATGTGCCTATAAAAATATGATAGGAGATTAGAAAAATGATGGAAAAAGAAACTTTGAGAGAGCTATATGTATATATGGTGTGTGTAAACAGATGGCGACAGAATGACAAAGCACATATGAAGCTGAAATTTGATGGCCCTATATGAGGATTATATCTGACACAAGATAAAGATGTAGAAATCTACAGCTATTGGTCACATCTTACTTTAACCCTGCTATTTAGCATTTATAAGTATATAAACAATGCATTTTTATATCACACTATAATATAGTTAAATGCTGATATGATGGCATTTTAAAGTGTTTAATAATGCATTGTCCACAATTATAACTTCATCTATGAAGCATCCATAAAGAGTTAAGGTATGATTGATAACACAGTATCACATAACTTACCGTAATCCTATTTAATATCAAATGCACACATGAGAAAATCCGTTCAGAGTTTTTAAAAAAAAACAAACATATTAATTAACTGTAACTTCAAATAATATATGTATTTATTTATTTTTATTGTTTTGTTCTGAATAGGGGGAATAAAGTGAAAGTGCTACCCACTGTCTCCATCAATCCCACCCACCTACATCTGCTCTCTGTCTCTATGCCCATCTCATATACAGTAGGTGTTATCTGCCTGTTTCCCTTCCCTTCCTCTGCTTCTTTCATCCTGCCTCTGAGCGTTCATCTGTCTCTACACCCCACTCATCTTTTGTTTTTGAGGCTTGTACCCTTTCCTGACATTCTATTGGTTAGCTGGTGACACACCACCTCTGGGAAAAGAGCCAGAAAAGATCAAACACACACCTAACTACACAAAAAGTGACTGACCCTTACTGGCACATGGCAAAAAAGGCGCCAGTGACCTTGCCGCCTGTTTACATTTGTTTCCTGTCTTTGACCGACAGTAGAACCAGGGCTCTGTCTGACAACATCGATCCCTCGTCAAATAAGTAACAATGGGACATAAACACATGGAAATTCCTAACATTACTCAAGTTTTTAATTATCCAAGCAGTAAATTATTACCTATCAGTTTTCTTTTATTCATTTACCCTTCCCTCTAATATTGTGTCCATCCCATGACTTAAATTGTAGGCCACATAATTTCTTAACACACCTAATATTTACCAATGAAATTGTTCCAAGGTCAGTGGAGGCTGTGGAGTCCTCCACCTAAACACCGTTCAATAGTATTATTTTAAAAGTGCATTGACCTTACACACACAGACACACACACACACTCACTCCTTGCCGGCTTGTTCAAGCTTTTCATGACAATAGCTCCTTGTCTCGCTGCATTTCCTGACTCAGTGTGCAGAGAAAGGGACACTTTCCGGGGATTCTTCAGCTGCATTGGCCTTGAGACACACGCCAATACACACACACACACACACACACACACACATTTGTACTCAGTCTACAACTGAACACCCCCATGGGGCAATAAAAACATTTGACTTAATTTCACTAATTAGTCATACATCATCACAAATGTGACTGCTTTGGAGGCGGACAATGAGCCTATGTCCCATGCTCGCTTTCTGGACTGTGAATTCTGATATGATGAAAGCTGGTTTTCCTCTTGTGTAAAGTGTCTCACAAGCTCTCTACTCATAGGAAATTTGGTAAACCCCAGGACAATAGTAATTTCTTATACTATGAATAACAAATTCGGTGTTTAATGGGTTATTTCAGTTTGCATTTTGCTTATTTCTATTGGATCAAGCACCATTCACTGGTAATAACTCTTGAAAGATGGATGGTGCATGGAACTCAGTTAAATGTTGTAATGAATTTGAATAACCTGTAAAATCATAAATTCTACTATAAATCATATCAAACTGAAAATTATAACACTTCATGTGTACATTGACACAAAGAGAGGCAAAGCAGATGAGTACTGAAGCAGGAAGTTTTCAATATAGTTTAGGTATTAGTATAAAGTATTTATACTGGAGCAGGATTTATGCTCCCTCTGAAATACATGTCAGCTAGTCGGATAGTGTCAGAAACCCCCCCTCCCTCAACACCTTTTCAGCTCTGGATAGTGTGTGTCTGTGTCCTACCATTTCTGTAACTTTCCTTAACCAATGATCCGACATTCACGCCCTCTTTACATGCTGTGATTGGCCAGCTGTGCAGAGGCGAGGCTATTTCTTTCACTTTTAATGTGAACAACCAAGTGCAACACTATGAATGTCTCCCTGGAGAGATTGTCTGTAAAATGATCTGTTACGCCTATTTATAAAAAAATATGGCATCTTCGCCTTCTCTGCAGGTTTTTACTCCACCTTCTAGTGTGGCCACTCGAAACAACTTTAAATATATTTTATTTCCATTTTATTTCCATAAACCAGCTCTTACGAATAAAATTTGTTGTTTTATATTATCCTGTTTCCTATTCTACTACATCTCTCAATAATGTCAGTACTGACTTCACTACTCCTGTGACACTTAGCCCCAATTCAATTTGTTCCTTCTTAAGACAAAAATCTTTTTTTTTTTTTTTTTTTTTTTAAATGGCTCACAAATATGTAGTTTTATCTTTAAAAAAAAACTTCATCAATTTCCCAACAGCTGGGCACTGTAGTTTTTGGCAAAAGTTACTCAAACATTTCTAAATAATGACTTTGTTGCGGACTATTTTATGCTGCGGATTAATACATATTTGATGCTTTAGTGAGTACACTGTGGGCCGTAGGACAGGATATACTCAAAAATGAATTATAATATCCGTGTTAATCATAATGCAGGATCATGTCAACTCTTGCAATGGTATGACTCACTGATATGTTCTAATGGCTTCTTTGGACAACAGAGGATCATAACCTTGGGATCAGGACTAATGAGGCTGCAAAATTAATTTCAGACGTTGTGAGTTTTCTGTGGTTGTGGAATATGTACTAAAATAGTTTCCAGAAAAAACTGAATGGTTGTAGTTTAATTTAGCTTCATAGTTGTTTATTATTATAATATATTTTTTTATCAGTGTGTGGCAGACCATATCGAATTCAGAGCTTGTACAGAATACAGACTTGATCTTCTCCTCTCCTCTCCTCCCCTCTCCTCTCAGCTAATTGGATGTGTGTGTATGTGTGCATTGGTCCTCAGTGAGTGTGTGTGTATGTGTGTGTGTGTGTGTATTGCATAACCCTCTGTTTGAGGAGTGCTTGAAAGGGAAGCAGAGCACTTGTCCTAGGGTGCTGTCAGTTGTGCCACTGAAACCAACTGTGGGATTAAATAAAGAAATAGAGAAAGAGATGCTCTAAGAGAGGCACAGATAGAAAGATAGCTGTGTAGATGCACAGCGGGGCCTCACAACACCCGTAGGCCAGCCATTTATTGGCCCACTGGGATGCTGAGCTCAGGATACAACAGGACGAGCTGGGGAGATGAGGAGGGGAAGAGGAAGGCAGGCAGGAAGAAAGGAAGCGGCAGAGACAGAGACAAGAGTGACGAACTGAAGTCTTGGGCACTTTTTTCAACAGTTCTTCTTTAAAACCGACCTAGTCAACAATTAATTTTGTGACAATCAAAATGGTCGCTACAGGGCTCACAGACTAACTGTATATTAAATAATATTACTAATATGAATTAAACTTTGTATTGGATTAAGCTCTTTATAGCAGCTATTCTGCAGTTTAGAGGAGCTGCAAGGCTTTACTGTGATATTTGGCTCTTCTCCCCTCAATTATTGATGACATGCTTGATGCTCAGGTGTCACATGATAGTTTCAAAGCCAGAGCAAATGATACCTGTTTTTCATTTTACTGCTATTGGTTGGATAAGGATGGTGTTGCCACTCAGTCACCTGGTTAACTCTCCACACCTGTAATGGCCACACTGTGATGAAATTATGTTTTCAGTATTCATGGTCTCATGTCAGTCTGATAACATAACATTATGTTAAGGTTATTAAAGGCTAAGGGTTAATTGACTGTTTTGTGTAATATTGGGTTTAATGAATATTTAAAGGCCCCAAAACATATTTTCTCAATTAGTATGTGTGGTGAGGTCCGATAGCTTTGGTTATTTCTCATATGAATTTTCTGCAGGTATGTTGTCGTTGTATGTTGTTATTTTTCTCTTGTTCAAAGTGGGCGGGGGGTAATAGGAGGTACACATCTGAGCACCAATCAGAGTTGACTTTCAGAGTTTTGGGGTTTTTGTGTGTGTGTGTGTGTGTGTGTGTGTGTGTGCTGTCTGTGTTGCCAGGTCAGTTCTAATCACGCAGAGTTTTTGAATGTTAAACTCTCGATGAATAATAAGGTATTTTTGCCCCCAACCTTGCTTATTCCGTCATTGATACTTAATGCTGGAGAGAAACTTACGATTGTTTGTTTTTCTACATACATCTTTGATATATGCAGTACTCAGATGTATCTGCCAGTACAGCCAGTTAAGTCCCATTTGCAACCGCAAATCAGCAGTGACGGTTCACTGTGGTTTAATGTGGTGTAGTCCGTCTGTACACATCTTTCCTGTGGGAGGTCACGATGAACAAAGCTGTCTGTGATTGTTTTGGATCTAATTTCATTGTTTGTGCTGGTATGCATAACAGTGGGATGTGTTTATGTGTGTGTGAAGAAGGCAAAGAGTAAGAAAGGGAAGAGAATGAAAAGAAAAGGTCAAATTACTCACTTCTATTTACAAGATTGTGGATTGACTCAGAGTTGGTACTCTATCAAATAATATGTATGCTGTTTCACATTACAAGCATGAGGGGCTATTTCCTCTTCCAGACCTGATGCAACAATAAGATGCTGTCACATCATCCTTAAAACGGCTTTTTGCTGTATTTTCCACAGTATCTACCAACACTGACACAGCATTAAACATGTTTTGCACACACGGATTTCAATCAATTGACCTTATTCCTTCTGACTGACCTGAGACTCCCCCTCACTGGTCCGTTCTGATTGGCTGGGTTACACAATAACAAAAATATTGACATGCTTTGAACCTATTGCTTGTGCAGTTACTGCGAGCTTGTGTTTTCCCATGTAAGGTGAGGGAAGATGTGGGAATTGATTTGATCTTTTAATAAATGTCTGTGCTTGGCTGTTAGTTAGTGTATACTTATAAGACTGTCTAGGTGAGTGTGACAGTGCACGTGTTTTCCAAATCATGGTCTTTCCTCCTTGACATCCAATAGATTATTAACTTGTCTCTTAAGCTACATGTTGTCACATTGCAAACGACTCAGAACACAAATAACAGCACTGACGTCACTGCCAACAGTGATGTACAGCTGTTTACGTGCAATGACGTAGGAGGGAGGCAAAGAGGGGAGGGGTGGAGGAGGAGAACAAGGTAAATGTTTTGGTTTTGGTTTGGAGGGAGTATGAGGAAAGTGTGTATAAGGTTCGGGTCAGTGTGGAGCCAGAGTATAAACACGCCGGAGGAAATGATGTGTGTACGCCCTTTAATGTGGATGAATGAACACTAGACTAAGGTTACTATAATACATATGCAGACACACACGCAACCACACACACCGAACATCGCTTGGATATGGATTGAAATATTGATATTTTGCAAACCAAAACACACTAACTGAACAATCACCTTTATTATTCATGCCATAATTTACACTAATTTGGAGGCTTAATGGTCCCGCATGTGATCAGTAAATCAGCAGCAGCAGCAGAGAAAAACAAGAATGAAAGTATCTAGCATTTTCTAACATCACCAGTCACACTCACAATATGTTTGCATTAAACCATGTACTAGTTCGGGTTTTCTCTTTTATACTATTATAGTATTATATTATTTAACTGTGGAAGGACAAGCTACATTTTCAGTATTGAGCATTGTACACATTCATAAAAGTTCGGGATCATGAACAATAGTCGCTATGAAGGGATTTTTTTAACCCTATATTTAACGCAATTCCCAATATTTGCAAAACTAATAATGTTGAAACATCTACTGTATATAATAATAATAATAATAATACATTTTATTTAAAGGCGCCTTTCTTGGCACTCAAGGACACCGTATATAGATAACATGCTCTTCCATTATGAATTTGTAAACATGTAATTACAGTACGAATGCTTACCTCATAATTAGTACGGTATGTTATTGTACACTAGTGTGGTATGGTGGGGTGTGGTATTATATACTGTCCGATAGCAGCTACTCTGCAGTTTGATGATGTTGCCATCCAGCTGGTCTGCCTGTGGGCTAAAAGTGTGGTATGATACTGTATGGTACAGTATGTGCTATAGAATAGCCTGGTATGGTATGAAGTACTGTAGTATGCTCTGGTACAGTACAATGCGGTATAGTATGGTATGATATGGAGTACTATAGTGTATTGTGGTATTAGCTGGCATCATATTGGTCAACCTCAGTCACTGAGAAATAACGGCATATGGTGAACTACTGACTCACTGATGAGCTTCCTGATCTATACACAGCCACTATTGTATTTTCTGTTCTTCATGCTGCTGCAGTGTGTACTGAGTAGTAATGACATGACCTGAGTCTGTTTAGAATGTAATAAAAATAAGTGGGGATTAACACAGGGATGATCAAAAGACAATGAGACAAGAGGGGATAGAGAGCAGGTCATCACCTCCTCATGGACTGACAGAGGCTTTGCGCTTCCTGTCTATTTAAAGCGCTGTGTTGACCACAGGCTTGAGTGTGTGTATGAGTGAAAGTGTGTGTGTGTGTTCTCCAGTGGTTAAAGGTTATGGTCTGTATAAACAGGGAAGGGATTGTGCATCAGTTCTTTCCTGATTCTTTTTCGCCTCATAGATTTCTACCCCACTGCCTCTCCCATAGATGGCATCTGATTGTATGTGTGTGTCTGTGTGCTTGTGTGTGCTTGTGTGCTTGTGTTTGACCCGTAGGACACCAGCTCAGACTGCTGTCTCCATGGCGAGGGCTGCTTCCTGTCATCGGAAGGCTGGGCTTCCTGTGCTGAGGGCGCTGTTACAGTTCGCGTGTGTACAGTGGATTTCTCATACTGGATACGTTTCAGCACCATATAAGGGTGAGTTCACATATTTATAAACAATAAAAAGATGGTTTTTGGTGGTTCATTCTACTTTTGGGGCTAAGATGTGTTTGCACATACATCAGAAAATTAAGTCTTTCCTCTTGACCCACAAAACCGAAAACTGGCACTGGCAATTCTTCATCCTATTGTTCGCGTGGCAGCAGGTCGGGGAGACAGAAACAGCATCCCGGAAGCTGTTTCAATCCATAAGAAGTCCTGAACACGCTCTATGACTCACCCTCTTGTCTAGATTACCCTCCTGCTAGCACGAGACCAATAAGATAGAGCTGAACTGGGTAGAGGAGGCTGGGTGAAGTTTGGGGCGAGGCTAAAGGTGGAGGAGGCCCTCTCAAAATAGCAAAGCCATAGCCAAAGCCATTGTCTGAACTGTTCCAGTGTCTGTTCTTTTCCTCCTGTAGACTGCTCCATCCCTGCTCACCACCACACCCCTGCAGTACACTGACTGGACAGTAGACACACAGGCACCAGGGGGGAAGCTGTTCTGCTGCACGCTATTCTTTGAGGATGGCTATTGTAAAACGTTGACAAAGGATAATAGGAGGGTGCTTTCGGTAAAATACATTTTGCAAATGTGTATGCTTTACATTTGTTATTGTATATCTAGAATGTTTTATATATTTTAAACAGTGCTTTCCAGTTACAGAGTTTGTGTAACTGTGTTGTTGCAAGCATCAACGCTCTGACAGTACAGCACAGGTAAAACATACTGTTTCTTTTTTCAGTAAAATCAGGCCAAAGTTGGAATTCTTATTCTCACTGACACTGAAGTCCCTCGAGCATTTCACTTGAATCTCCGTCAGAAGCATGACGGGAATTCTCAGGACCTTTGCTACTTAAGTTGCAACCTTCTACAATCAAGTTGTGACTGATTGCCAGCGCTTATATAACCATGGACATGTAGACAAACACAAAGCAGTTTTTCAGCAGTTTTGTAAGTTTTTATACTGCATGTATTGTAAGAACACTTCTGGTCAAGGGTTACAATGCTGACGCTGTACTGCACTAATTAGAAGCCGATTACTGGTTAGCAGACATCAATTTCAAATTCTTTGCAGCAAGGAACTGCATGTAATTCATTTATGAGTTGTGTGTTTGTGACATGCAGCAGTTTAAATATAAAAGCACACCTTGCAGGAACACCAGCCCACCGGCTTGCCTGTAACCTCGTCCTTAAAACACTCACCGTCCATCAGAAGTATTGTGCTGAGTTTTTCCATCAGCTGGGATATTTCAGCTGTCTGCTTTACGTTTGTGACTGACAGAGTGGGAGAGAAAAAGTGCTGACGGCCACCTTCTCTCTCTGTGTGAAACCTGTTTACCTGTTTTCTTGGACTCTGCTCTCTCTTATAGCCCTGTGGTTATGAGCAGGTCTGTGTTAAATAGTAAGAAATTCTTGACATAAGCAGCAGAAGTTGTTGCCATGTTTTTCAGTTACATAAAATTCAACTCAAAACTCGAACTGAGTTTCCTGTAACTAAGAACTTTCCTTATAGTCATTGTCTGAGTGCAGCGAACTCATCTGCTGCTCCACGCAGGACAAAGTATACACTGAGACTTATGTGACCCCGGTCTGATATATCACAAGTCATAAAGCCAGCACGACTGTGACTGCAGCTCTGCAGTATCTGATGAAACTCTTCTCCTGACAGCACTTGACATTTCAGTCAGCCAGTCAGCACAGCGCTGCTTCTTTGCACGTTGAGGCAGTCAGCATCTTTACATAATAGCTGATATATATCAAGCAGAACTAAGAGAGAGTTACGGAGTGGCAAGATTACGGCGAACACCCACACGATCTGAAACATGCCGCATGTGTGTGTGTGTGTGCGTGCCACCACTTCTAATCTTTCCATAAGAAGCAGTAGATAACAGAGAGAAAGGTACAGGATGCCAGAGTTACAAAAGTCTGTTTTCAACCAGAAACTTGCTGCCAGCTCAGAGATTAGATAAAAGAAAATAGAATCTGAGCAGAGGTGTTGTTCTCAATTGAAAACCAACCACTCAAACTTGGGCTGAGCGCTACTGAAAATACTTGTTCCATTTTTTTATCCTCAGTGAGTGCCAGTACAAAGAAAGGTGAAATAAATTGTCTCTCAGTTACTTTCCTGTGATTGTCTCAACTTTATGACTCATTGAATCGTCCTGTGAGGCAAACCATCCCCCATCTGGCACATAAGGAGGATTAATGATACCTTGTAAAATAATGTGAAGATTTTTATGGGTGGTTGTGAGGTGTTAAATAGATATTACAATGAAATTCTATGCTTTATTAGCTGTTTGACTGATACGATTGAACAACCATGAAATATGCTGAAAATAATCAGTCTTGTTTTTTAGATGCATTTTTGAGAAGGAAATTTCATTTACATTGTGTTTCCTGTGACTACTTCAAAACCTCTTGCTAATTAAATACTTTTAATGTAAAGCATCTGTGGGGCCAGCAGGCACACAGCTGGCCACTAACATTGTTAGACGTTGATATGTGGTTGGATGTAAGCAGTGACCAAAATTCATTGTCAGGACAACATCTAATGCCAATGTAGAATACTGACAATAGCTGTAATACACCCTTTGAACAGTGCTACGTCTTCAGAGCAGATCGGAGGGTGCAGTGAGTCGGAATCGGAAAGTGTTGAGGCGGGCCGGGGCTAGCTGGTTAGCATGCTAACTTCAGTTGAAGATAAGATGTGATAGAGTTTGCATTTGTGTTGCTTTCCACTACTGGAGACGGCTCTTGGAGAGTAAAGGAATGACGTTTGATACTGAAACTGCAACATTTCTTCTTGACTGATAAGTAAACAGCTGTTAATGCTAACATTGGCTATGTAGCAATAAGAAAAACTTAAAAATAGCCCCTTTAAGTTGTGTTGTTAAGCAAACAAAATCCAACATCTACCAAATGTCTCATGACATATACCGACAAACTTGTTGTGAGGTATGGTGACAAAAACCCAATGTCTGTTAAACATCTGCTGAATATCTGCTACACGTCACAATGTCAGTTAGCCAACGTTGGGGTGTTACATTGATGGCTGGTGCCAGCTGGGAGATAGAGCAAACAGCTGGAAACAAACATGGATGTATTGTTTCCTGTGAATCCCTCTTATATAGGTACCCAATTTCAATCCTGTGTTAGAATAAACAATTAAAAAGTCACATATAAAGAGGTAATGATAGAATGTATATATGTATATATATATATATGTATATACTGTATATGTTTTTATAAAGGGTGCGTTACAAGAGAGAGGCACCAACAAGTGAATAAAACAGTGATGTAAAAAGCACGTTTGCCAAGTTGTTATGTCTTCCACATACATATGCAAACACTGCTCACACTCTCTGACAAGAGTGACACGAGTGACACGAGTGACCCTCATCCCGTCAGTCCAAACACCAATCCAGTCCGCTCCCATGATGCAACCACTAAGGCAGTGATGTAATGTCAGGGTAACTGCAGTCATAGCCTTTAGAACGGGTGTTTCTTTCGCAAAAATAAAAAGAATGTCAAACTGTGACGTTAATGTTCACTGACAGGAAGGGAGAATGCAAACTGACAAAATGATTGAATTCAATTGTTATGTAACCTCATGGTGTGTGTGTGTGGTAAGTGGGTGCCCACCTCTTCTTATCCTATCATTCACATCTTTTGCAGCACATGTTGTCTCTTGATCGTCCAATCACAACTTGGAAAAGTTTAGGTTACGTCATTAACTTATAACAAAATAACACACATACCATACCCACATTTATCACATCCAACCTCTTTCTCCCCTCTTTTATCCTACATCTCTTCTTTTACACTTCAATATTTTTCCATCAATTCTTTGGCTACCTTTGTGTCCCCTGCAGATCTAATCTTACAAACAGACAGAGCACACAGCTGATTCATGAATGTGTGTTCCCTTGCTGGGAATACAGGTTGGTCGCCAGCCCAGAGAAACTTATTACTCAGTGAGCTGGAAGCAACGTGCAAGAGCAGGGAGGAAGAGGAGGGTGTGGAGGAGCGGGAAAGAGGAGGCACAGGAGGTGGATGAGATAAGGGCAGGAGATGGGATAAGAGGAGAGAAAAGCAGAAATAATTATTATATCATACAAAAAAGCTTAAAAGCAGCTAGTGACTATGAGAAACAAAGGGAGGAGAATGATGGAGTAGCATATAATGAAGATTTGGACCCTGATAATAAACAATTTGGAGGCAAAATGAGGACAGGAGAGAGAAGTATAGAGATAGACGCAAGGGAAGGGAGAAAAATGGTAGCTGACATTGAGGAGTCAATTGATGACTGGTTGGTTGATGATGAGAGGAGAAGGAGAATAGGAGGAGACAGAGCAGACGGAAGACAGAGCACACACACACACACACACACACACACACACACACACACACACACACACACACACACATGCACAGAGTCAAGCAATCAGTAGTAATAATAGTGATGTCATACCCCCCCAATATATGTATCCCTCTTTGTCTTTGAGACAGTATCTGTATGCCAGACATGTCCCACTTCCCCTCATCTGCCCTCTATGTCTATGTGTCTGTGTGTGTGTGTGTGTGTGTGTGTGTGTGTGTGTGTCTGTCTGTCTGTGTGTGTGTGTCTGTCTGTGTCTGTCTGTCTGTCTGTGTTGTGTACATGCACATGACCAAGAGGATTCAGTCACTGAGTAGTTTCACCAGGCCACCAGTGCACAGACCTGTCCCGTGCGCTCATTGGTTCAAGGGATGTTCTGCCTCAGCCAATGAAATTGCGGCAAGATTTTATGGCCATGGTGGTGTGTGCATTCAATTTAGGTGTGTGTGTGTGTGTGTGTGTGTGTGTGTGTGTGTGTGTGTGTGTGTGTGTGAGAGAGAGAGAAGACAGACAGAGAGATAGAGAGCGAGAGAGGGAGGATAGATGGTCAAAACAGGACATTAATAAACAGGACTGTGTATGTAGAAAATGCTCTGTGTGTGTCAGCGTAGACGTTTTCCTCAGGCTACAAGAAGAAAAAAAGATGCTGCATAATGACACATTAGAAGGAATCTAATGCAGCATCAGGATCAATCAGCGCACGGTGCTTATTTATTATTCTTTCTGACTCTCTGCCTCCTACTTCCCTTTCCCCCTCACTCACGCCAGGCGATGATGAAAGAGGCTCCTCAGGAGTACTGTTGCATGGGTCAAAGAACTACAGCCTGAAGCGAGTGGATTACATTTGTGAAGTGAGGGCAAATGCTCTTCCAATACAAACAGTAAGAATTATGTAAATAAGTCAAGATGGCTAAGGTTCAAGAACCCTGTTAGCTTAGGGTGAAATTGTTGTAGATAGCATGTTAACTCTACCACACCCAGTTGTGTTTACGCTTATTATGCTGAGTATTTGTCCAGCTCTGGCCATTCAATATAGCTGTATTGTGTATATGTCTTTATACGGAAGTTTTCATTGCTACAAGTGAAGTTCGCACTTATCGCATGGAATCGAAACTGTGTACCCATGCGGAGTGGATTGACAGGGAACGATACATGCTAACACCAGTCGTGATATGGAACGCAAAAGCAGGTGCACGTGCGTATTTTATGAAATGCGAAAGACAGCAGCCTGTGTCAACATTGCGTACTCTCTTATATTATAACGCATGACAGGATGACTCTTCTCAGCTGACTGTTTGTTTGTTTGCTCTGTGAACAGATACTCAAGATGTAAATCCTTCAGAGGAGTCGACGTGTGTTTGCTGCTTCCGATGTGTCACCACATATGTCAATAGGAACTGAGCTGAACTGAATCATGCAACCTTATCGTGACATAAACCACAGGCAGCACAAACCCCACCACAACATGTTCTGTTCCAATGCTGGGTGCAGACTGTCGCTGTTCAGTGTTGTGAAAATTAAAGGCGTTCACATCAGGGCGGTGGCGGGTGTGCTGGTATGTAAACTTTCATCTTCAACTCCAGCTCACAACAGCAGCAGCAGCAGCAGTAGTAGTAGTAGTAATGGTTGGAGATGCCCCAATCTAACCTTAATTAAAGAATAACCTATTTAAAATGTTGCCATTGAACATGTAAGCCTAAAGTTAAAAGAAAAATATATTCAGGGCAGTATAATGTTTTTTTGAAAAGTATTTTGCTAAAATAATTGTGTATTAAAGTAATATATAGAAGTGTAGATACAGATGGTGTTGAGGCACACAGCAATAAATAGTCTACTGTTGGATCTCTTGTAGGCATATTATGTAATCTCTTATGCCCGACAATATTTTTAGATATTTAATGACTGCAGTAATTATGTACATAAAGTTACAAATGATCTCATTTGTTCAGGCGGTGTTTACACACCATTTCACTTCGGATTAAAGTGTCACAACAGCAGACTCTTCAAATGAAGGGAACTTCTCAACTGTTCTGTTCAAAGTTTTGTTAGAACAAGAGAGAGGACAACCGCATTACACAACTGTGCTGTCAGACTCCACTTTAGCTGCCTTTGTTCTCTCTGTGTGGAGTCTAATAAACTAAACAGCTAAAAGACAGCCACTACAGGAGAGTGCACCGCCCACTCGTGTGTTACTGTTAAAAGTTGCAGGTAGAGAAATGTCAGGTCTTTCAGCTTTGGAGTTTGTATTAACACCAATTCCAGGACCAGTGTGGCCTACACTGGGATGCTTTTATTTGTTTTGTTTTTTTCCCATAAAATATCAGGATGACTCATCACAAATCTCATATATTCTTTGACAAACAAATCTTGCAAATCTTACAAAGTTACATCGTGTCTTTCGCAAACAAGGTCAGGGGAATGATTTATTTGTGGTTGCCAGACCTTTCCTTGTCATTTTCTCTTTTTTTTTTTTTTTTTTCAGTGTTTGTGTCAGGAGAATGTTTTGCTCTTCCACACCTCCGATTTCCCTGCAACATGGCCGAAACATTTCCATTTCAAAGCAGTGCTGGAGCCTCTATACCACAGTGTATATGTGAGAGTGTGCGCATTAGTATACGTGTATGTGCATAAGTGTGTGTGTGTGTGTGTGTGTGTGTGTGTGTGTGTGTGTGTGTGTGTGTGTGTGTGTGTGTGTGTATGTGAGTGTGTGTGAACGCGCATCAGTGGTTTACTTTGCATGTGTGTGTCAGACTGCTGAACTCCATGACGAGGACAGCTTTTTGAAATTTCCTGCTCAAATGTTCAGTGACATCTCTGTTTGCCTCTTACCCAAAAGCAAAACGGTTATCTTTTATTCACTCTTCAAAGGCACACAAATGAAACGGGAGGAGGAGGAAATGCAGTTTTTTTTTTTTTTTCCCAGGGAGGGAGGGAGTGAGTTGAAAAATGAAAAGTGTGTGTTTGCATGAGTTTTGTAGGTGACTGCGTTGTAACAGTAGCTCAGGCTCATGAAGAAACTCCACATTCGTCTCCTCCAGTGAATAGGCACCATTCTACCTGAAGTTTTAAGTGCTATTTGATGGACACTGAATGATCCTGTCAGACAGCCAGAAGTCACTAAGCACAGATATCCATGTGTGTGCATAAGTCTAATGCCAAAATGAACCATCTGTGCATCCGTGCGTGTGTGTGTGTGTGTGTGTGTGTGTGTGTGTGTGTGTGTGTGTGTGTGTGTGTGTGTATGTACATGAAATATGAAGTACTTTAAATGCGCATTATATTGCTTGGGCAGGACTAATGTGAAGATTATGTTCTTAACCATGAATGGATTATGTGCTAATAACACAAATCAGACGCGCCATTTTCACCTGTTCATCACTCTCAGAGTCATGCTGCGGTATGAAGAATAATATATTTGGTTCTTTTTTTATTTTATTTATGTAAACACATCACATATGTTTTACATTATCCCAAAGCAACAATGTTTTTTTTTTTCCCACCATCAAGTCAGGAAGCTTTTCTTGCTACAGTTGATCCATTACAAAGAACAGGATGCTTGATTTATTCATTTGGTGGCTTTACTTGATTAAATTTGTGGCCTTTTTTCATTGTCGTTGCTAAAATAAGACCTGCTCTTCCTGTTTTGATCAACACTCTTCCTTTTATGGTATAAGTCAATCTTGCATGTGAAACATGAGTCAAAATAAACCATTTTTTACCGTTAACATTTACCATTACAATTACTATAGGATCATACACTGAGGTAAATATTTAAGATACACCTGCAAGGATTTTATGGTCATTATTTCTCAATAAAGCCACTTGGGTTTCCTTAGGGATACATAGGGTTAAGTGTTTGGTCATAGTTAAGTCTAAAGAATTCAGATGTTGAAACCGAAGTCTCCACTCTAAGCAGAAAAGTTATGAGTGGTTGAATCCAGGTCACCAGAAATGAATGTAATTGAATGCACATCTTTATTTATTACTGCGCTACTTGCTGTAAAAGCAGCAGGAGCTTGATGATTCATATAATCTTTTGCAGTTAGAGGCGTCTTTTCTCTCACTTTTTGCAATACATTCAATACACAAAAATGACTTTGTTATGAATAATTTGAGGCTGAGTCATGGATTTCTTTGAGTTTTGGCTTTCCTTTCCCTCAGCTGAAGTCGGAAAATACATGAATGAATGAATGATGAAGGTGTTTACAAAATAAATGTGCGAATGTGCATGTGTGTGCGCGTTGGTCTGAAGAAGGACAAGAAATGTATGTGTGTGCAGCGGAGGTGGGAGTGGGTGGAATATAAGAGCCCCCCCAAAAATTCCATTGCATAGATTACTGATGCATGTAAAACAGAGGGAGTTAAACAGTGAGCCTGAGAGATGAAAGAGAATAAGGAAGCAGTAAAAGATGAAATGTTTTTCACTGGAGGCTGCAGCTCAGTTCACTCCATCTTTTCCTGCATTTTCCCTGTACAACAAGTTGATGTTTATCTTCTCAGCTTATTTTACATATTTTCCTCAACACGAGCAAGCTTGTGCAGAAGGGGATGTCATTCCTAATGTGCACTCCGTGTAAGATGTGTTTTGGTTTTAAATAAAAGTCTTTCAGTAAATGCACAATGAAGAAAGAGAACAAACAGGTGAAAGCCTTGCATTTAACAGGACGTATACCTCATTGGCAATAATAAATCAGTCCAGTCAACCCCCGGGGCACCGACAGTGAATTGTCCTTCTCAGCTAGAACTTTTGGTCTGAATGGAATTTAAAGGACAGGAAATACCAAGAAAAAACCCCTTAACCCAGACTTTTAGGGTAATCTATCCAGACAACAGAGAGCACAACTGATAACGTATCAGCACAGAATTTAACACAATACATCTGACACTGTTACGTTAATGCAAAATTCTTGATAAAGCTTTTGGTTTGCTAGAGGAAATTTTACCACTGGAAATGCTTACAGTTTTTTTTTTTTTTGTGCATGTTGTAAAAGATATTTTCTCCTAATTTCCCCTTTGATGTAGCTGTTGATTTGTTTAATTTAAAATCATCGTAGTGTGTATGAATGTTGTATATGATAAGAAAAGTTTCTAGCTTGTCTATCTAGCTGGTCTGGCCTTGGTAAGTGATGTAGTCTACTTTTAACATGTTTACTAAGTGGAGATGTATACGTAACTAAACTGCTGAACCAACTAACAGGACTAATGTTAGCCTGCTAACACATTAGCCATTTAAACAAGTAAAAGAGAATATTTTAAGAAGTCAAAGAAAACTGACCAGACACTTGAACAAAATACTGGTTATTAATGCTGTAAATGAAGGTTTTAAATCACACCTTACAAATAATAACACAACATACCTCAAATTTCCTAACTGAGTAGCATTGGTTAGGGTTAGTTTAGCATATTCAGATATTTCCCACTAAATTGCATACTAATTCACAAACAGAGATCGCACACAAAGGCGTTTAACTTAAACAAATGTTACGCTTGTGATGCCACAGTGACCTAATTTAGTGAATGACGTGTTTGTAACTAGCTATTAGCTAAGAATTTACGGAGGCCTATACAACACAAACTTAGGGATGGTTTTATAAACAGCCTCTGCAACCCAGTTATGGACCGTATCTGCTAAATGCAAAATGTCAGTGTGTTGCTTTAAAGTCTATGGTGGAGGCCTTGCTGCTGAGGAGCTGGCACCGCACGCTGACAGTTACTGTTGATGCTTGTTTCTCTGCCTTAAGTTAGCATCAAAGTCTTTGGTTGATCCATATATTAAGCAGGAAATTAAACTTTAATGGGCTTTGATGCGTGAACTGACCATGTGATGTACCTGCTCTGGCTTTTATGTATTAGAATGCTCAGGAGCAAATATTTTGTTTGTGTGCTCTTGGTTAATATAGTGTTTGCTTCTACTGACAGCCCACTGTATATGTGAATAAGAGTGTGTGTGTGTGTGTGTGTGTGTGTGTGTGTGTGTGTGTGTTGGGAAAAGAGAAACCAGGCTACATCCCCTGGGGAGACAGACTGAGGCTCATATCCAATGCTCTTTATGAAAGAGAGCTGTCTCCCCCTGTCAGATCTCTCTGTCTCTCTTCTCCCCATGCCTTCATCTCTCTCTCCTCTTTATATTCATCTTTTTCTTTTCTCTCACATCTACTCACCCCTCCAGCACACTCTCCTGTATTTCATTCATCTGGCTCTCCGTATCTTTTCTGAGAATCTATCAGGATTTCACTTTGAACTGGTTCCCCCCCCCCCCCTCTCCCTCTCTCTCTCTCTTTCTCCGTACATGTCCATTCGTGATGAAAATGAAATTCTTGCCTCACGGCCAAAACGCCTTGACTCATGATTTATCTTTCACGCCGAATAAAATCACTCAAGAAAGTTTTGCATTGGAAGATGAGTTAATAAGTTGTGTGCTTTTATAAATGATGCCATGATATGAGACTGGTAAACCAGTGAATGATGTTGTTTTCTCTTCATATCTATTAACAAAGGAAAGTACTCACAACAATGACTGTGGCGATATTTCTGGCTTCTCCGGGCCATTATCAGCCTCTGACATGATCTTACACCTTGTAGGGCTGAAGCAGCTGCTGCATTGCAAAATCACTCTGCAATTTCCGCAACTCACTTAACTTTGAACACGAGAATGTCCCTTTTTAACTTGTCTCCCTCTGCTCTTGACCGCCTCACAGTGTTACCGTGGCGATGGGGGGGGTCAGCAGTCGCTCATTGGTGTGGCGCCAGATAGGAAGCAGCTGACCGCTGTGCAGGGAGTGGACAATAAAGGACACGCTGAACCTCAGGCAAGAAAAGAAGAGAGAGTGTGTGTGTGTGTGTGTGTGTGTGTGTGTGTGTGTGTGTGTGTGTGTGTGTGTGTGTGTGTGTGTGTCATAGTGTGTAAATATGTAGACCATTGTTTTCTGTGGTGCCATTGGAGGGAGTGAAGGGTAAAACCCAGCTTAACTTTATCAGTGTGAGCTCACTGACTTTATTACACATTATTAACCATAATCATTTGAGAAATGAATGGTTTATAAAACGCTGTAACATTTAGTTTAGTTTCAAATATATAAAGACATATTAAGTTAAGTTGACAGTATAACTTCTCAAGATGCATCAATATCTGATGTATGAACCAGTAATAAAGGCTTGATAACAAAAACATAATACTGAAGTAACTTAATGGTTTTAAACATATTTATAATGCTTTTAAAACTGTAAACTAAACCTAAACTAAACCTGTGTATAATAATTAATAAATGCATGTGTATCATGTGTGTAATCATTTAACTACTGTTATCAAGCCCTAGCTGCTTATACAGTGAATCTAAGCTTAAGTATGTCTTAAACCACATTATAGTGTCTTAAAAACACACCTCTCACTGCATTAAAAAATGCTAAATTGAGAGTTAAATATAGCGTCCTCATTAATTCATAATGCGCATCATGTATGATAAGGAAAAATAAAATTGCTAATCATCACTTTGTTTAATCTTTTTAACTAATATTTAGTTGCTGACGATGTGACATCTGAGGCTGAGATCATAGCGTTCATCACTGCATGTGCAGTATCACATCAGATTACCTTACAGACTGCTATATAAATATAAACTGTGATTTCATACCCGAAGCACAGATCAGGCAAAGGGAAGTGATTGGCATGCCATGAGCCGCCCGAGAGACAAAAGACAGAAACAAAGTATGCCTGTAAATAGTGCTGCCGCTCGTCTGTGTGCTCTCCCCGGCTCCTGCAGACTTCCTTATCTGAGAGGCATCAGTTGGATTGCTCCTCTGAAGTCAACGCTTCCCATTGTTCCTGGAAAGACTGGAATTTCACAGCTGGTACAATGGAACTGACAGAGCAGGGACACAGGGCAAAGTTAAGGTTTGATTATGGACCATATATGGCAGGAGAACAGACAATGGGGAAAGTATTTAACGCTCAATAAGGTTGTTTTTAGCTGTGTAGTTTGCTCCATATTTAGTTAGCTAAATGTGTGTGTGTGAAAACTCAATGCTTACATGAATACAGTATAATAAAGAAGAAATGTAATGACTAATTACATTTGTGTTTTGTAATTAAACAAGTCAAAACAACTTTTAATGTGAAAAAAATGGAGCTTATAGGTTTTCCCATGATATTTCAGAACATTAAAATAGTTTTTACTTTATAGCTATTAAAAAATCCCATGATGATGCTTTTGAGAATTGAACTGGTGACGTCAAGATAATTATAAAAACATTGTTTGGACCAGTAACCAACAGGAAGAGAAGAAGATTTATGATTCACTATTTTCAAAGAGGAGACACCACAGGCTGAGTATCTACTCCCCTGCCAATCCTCTGACTTTCCCTTGAAATTCTGAATTTAGCAGACTGTATGAGAATCAAAACCTATGGAGAAAAAAAATCAACAGCGAAAAATATATTTCTTATGAATAAAGACGCTTTTCATCTCCAGTGAGAAACTTTACAGCTCGTTCAACTTTCCAGCCTCATAACTTTTTCAGCGCTTAACTTGACTGGAGCTGTTACAAATCAGGGTTTGATGCAAAAGTCAGACATTTTACTCTACTTTTGTGCAGCAGCAAATCAAAACGCAAAATATCTTTATTGCACTTTTGCCTTGGGTTTCAAAGAAACTCATCTGTGCAGTGGATGGAGTGCTGCAGCTGAGGTATTGGTAATTTTAGTACCTACTGTATTTAGTATGACAAAAATGCAACGTACATTCGTTTGCAGAAAAAGCATGGTGTCAGGGTTTGCAGTGAAAATCAAATTAAACTTTAATGCCTTTAGAAGGATCTGCCTTGTAAAGATGATTAGAGTGGTCTGGATGTGTGTCTGCACACTTTTTGTATTTCACCTTAAGAGAGGCCACTCTGGACGCTCCTCCTGACTCATTGGAAAGCTGTCTGCTGCTTTTAAAGAGGAAGACTGAAGCTGATGTGTTTGGCCATTAATGAAGCTGGCTCCTGCTGATGCTGTTGTCCTCCATTTCCAAATTACACAAACAGCCTTTGGTCACTACAACTGTAGAAAAGTTCTTGATCACCTGCACTTGAACCACAGGTTTACAGTTTCTGCTTTTTAGCTGCAAAAATCACCAAAACTGAAGCGGCATTGTACAACAACAAGTGTGTATATCTGGCTTTATTTCTGCCTTTGTGTTTTCTGGCCAAAATTAGATCAGTATCAAGTCAAAGATGAAAAGATATGATAAAATGCCCTTCGCTCTGTGTCCTCAGAGACACATGACTGGAGACTTGGTGTGTGTGTGTTTGTGTGTGTGTGTGTGTGTGTGCGTGTGCATGCGTGCCTAAGCAGGTAATATGTCCCTTTGTCCCCTGGCTTATTCCTGTCAATCATCCATTGAAGACTGTATTACTGAAAAGGTCACAAGGCGTCTGCTAAACAGACAAACAGAGAGACAAAGGGAGAGAGAGAGAGATGGAGAGACAGAACTGAATATTTTAGATAGTTATTCTGATCAAAGTCGACAGACGAGGAAGGAAATGGAAATATTGTACAAAAGTCTGCATCAAAAAGCTAAAGAAAAAAAAATTCAGAATAATAACTATTCCTTCCGTCATCAGGTTTGCCTAATCACATCTGAACATATGATTCAGATCAGCACTCCTGTTGGAGGTGCTTTTAACTAGTTGCTGCTCCACATTCCTGGTTTGTTTAACATCAATCTGACTAGAACACAATGTTTCTTTTAGATTTCTGCACAACCTGCCCTCTTCACGCTGCGCATCAGAGGAATCACCTGCTCAGGTATGTATCACCCGCCGCCCTCAGCCAATGTCTCGCTTCCTCCTGTTTCTATGAAATTCAGCTGTCGGTCACGAGAGATGAGGAAAAACAGGCTGGGCGGCCAAGTCACAAGGTAGAGTGAAATAACACAGGGGCAAATATAATGCGGAGGACCTGCATGGTGCTGGAATCAAGCCACAAGATTATTGGTCCCTATCCATGTGTGGCCCTTTGTTTTAACTGGAATATTATTACATAGAAATAAACAATATTTGTCTGTTTTTTTAGCTTTGTGATGCAACTAGACTGTAAGTCAGGAGGAATTTATTCAACTAGATACTACAAAACATACAGTGTTACAAGTAGTAGTAGTAGTAGTAGTACTAAGTACTCCACAACTACGAAAGCACATGACATTTGCTGTTGCACATACAGTACATACTTCACATACCTCTTAGCCAGTCCTCTGATTAACATCTTTCATGTGAACGGAACTATTTCCAACTTTACAACAAAAAAAGAAAAAAAAAGTAAAATATTCAACACAAACTCATCGTTGTAAGATCTTTGTTTCTTGAAAGAATGAATATGTCATGTGGTTGGATTTCCCATGTGATCACTGAGCATTTTTGACATTTTAGGGATGTTTTTTTATGGTTAGGAAATTAATTCGAATCTATTACACTTCGGTACAAAAGCTGACGTACTTGCCATAATCCATCATAAGACTGAAGTGATGCAAAATATAGAATGTGTGTACCGTCTGAAGTTGGCAAATGTGCATCAAATAACCACTATAGGCCATGGTAATGTTCACTCTATTGTGATTGTTGCACAGGATACTTCTGTGATTAAAGTAATACATATGCTAATTATTAACTGTTCCGCACCAACAGATTCATTCTATGCAACTCATTTTATAATATAAAGGATATTACAAAAATATAGATAAGGAAGCACAAAGACATGTCCCAACCTATAACATGACGGATGACTCCTCGAAGCTCCTGTACTTCCTGTCTGTTCAGCCTGCTGGTGATTGGCTGGAGATAACTAAAAGTGAAAACGCTCACATGTTAACATCTTCACAGTCGCAGGCAAATACTCCTTGGGTGCTCCTCCGTTCCTTATCTGTCTTCGCTTTGAAAACCTTGTGATGACAGTTATGTCACGCTGATACCTTGGTAAACTTTGGTACACCTGACACAGGTACACTATGTGCAGTGACACTCGTAAATGTATGCAAGCTCTACTCTCCCAAACACCCGCAAACACCCACACACACACACACACACACACACACACACACACACACACACACACACACACACACCCTTTTGTTGGCTTTGATACCAGACTTCATCAAATTAATAGGTATTCTGTGTAGGTGCAGCTAGAAAAGTACGTAACACTCATTATGCCTGTGTGATGTATCCACATCAATGAAAATAACAAGCCTTTAAGTGCGACACACCATTTTCTTGGTGTGTGTGCACATACAGTCCACACATCACGCCACATATCTCTTACCAAATTCATATATCATACTCAAGTCATGGGATGGTGTCTAAGTGTCAGGTGACTCAGTCTTGACAACCATCCAAGACATCTCTGCATACCTCACTGCCTGTTTTTTGTTTGTTTGTTTTTTTACTTCATCTCACTTCCCCTAATTCCAAGTATCTGTGGTGAGTTGGGTTTTGTATTGTACAACAGTGTTATCTATGGATAAAGCAGTCACAAAGACGGCTGTAACAGGTGAATGTAAAAGTGTAAATTGTACAAAATGCATCCATGTGTTAATTCAAATGTTCTAGTCTTGTAAATGTCACTCTATATAATGTTAACTCTTTGTGAGGCTGTAACCAGTCATCACTACAAAAATGTCTGTCTTTACAATATTATACATATTAAGATGACAAAATAATCTTAACTCAAAGTTTTTGACCGTATCACATGGTCACCATTGCCTTTGTGTTTGAAATGCGCTGTACAGACAAACATGCCCAGCCCTGCTGCTCAGTCCTATGAATAGTCTTGTACGGGCGGTGGATACAATGGCTAAAGTTCTTAACAACAAGCTTTGACTCTCTCAGTTGAAGACATAACCATCAAATGTTAAACAACAGCAGAACAGTTAGTGGTGACTGTAATGTAATTGATTAGTACAAATACAAGCAAGAATCCATCTGAATTTATCATGAAATGATCTTTTTATACAAACGCTATCATCTGACAGCAACTCATCCCTCTCTTTTCTCTTTGCCCTGCTTTCTATTTCAGCTCATCCTTCTCAGGAACTGATCCATACTGGATGATTCCCGCTCCTCATGAATTACACCCGATGCCAACGTTCAGTTCCAGTGGAGGAAGTGGTAAATCCTTTATGTAGAGAGGTGGAAAGTCTAAGTAGATATAATTTAAGTAAGTATAGGGGTGAGGAGGTCAGGGTGGTGGATGGCTGTGTAACAAGTTTTACTTTCATGCAGATGGCTGCTTTGTCACAGACCTGCAGTTAACGATTGACGTTTAGCCATACTTTATTTGCCATAACCACAATTTCTCCTTAACTTTAACCATACATGTTGTCATGTGCAGACAATGTAAAGAGTGAGAAATTGTTACAGAACATAATCCCTGTTGTGATGATCAGCATACGAGTATATTTTCTTGATGTAAGTCCGCTTTATTGTATATATTGTTTCACATTTCTTTCATGTGTTCAGATGTGTAGAACATCACAACCCTTAACCTTTAAAATTGTGTTGCAAGGCCTGTTTCGATTCTTGACTTGAAATTTGTGACTTGAGTCCAAGCCAAGTGGCTCAACTCCACGCCTCCAGTAAGTACCGAAACTAAAACGTTTATTTTGAAGCGTCACGCCAAATGAAACGTGTAAAATAAGTCCTGAGCGAGGGAGTCTCACTCGCTGCGCGTTGCAGTTGCTGCTCTTGCTTTAGCTGACTGAGCACAGTGATGAGAGTCGGCCAGTGAGCCATTGTAATTGGTTCTCTGCTCTCCAGTTCTTTCCCTCTGTCTCCTTAGCTCAGCACTGCAGTATTGTCAGTCCCAGTGGGAGATGTTTCATGGATGCACTCCCTCCCACGCACACCACCACACACACACACACACACACACACACACACACACACACACACACACACACACACACACAACGCTGTACCCCGGCAAACAAAAATACACAAATGTAACAACCTCACACAAAGGCACCGCATCAGTGGCACGTGAGGGTGCGTGTGTGTGTGCCCTGCTAGATTCTCACACTTCTTCCCTCCTTTTGCAAACACCTTCACTACTAACTCCCACGCATCTCTCTCTCACACACACACACACACACACACACACACTGGCACTAACTGTCGGCACGTGGCTGTTTGTGTGGTGCTCATTAGGCAGTGATAGATTCAGTGAGCTTGACTTAAGGCCCTGGGAGAGCCTTGAGGTAAACTTCACCTAATAAGAAAGTATGATAGACACACACACACACACATACACAAATGGTGTTCATCACTCTGTTCATTAGTCAAATGTGGCTGTCAAAGTGAATTTTTGTTATTTACTCACTCGTCAAAAGTGTGCGTTCACATGCTGGTGGCAGTCCTTTGCCCCAATACCGTCACACACCCACACACACACCCACACACATATGCCAACGCATACCTTGCATCATGATCCTGTGCCGTTGCATCACCTTTGCTTCCTGAGATTATTCACATGAAACAAATGCTTTCAACATGCGTACATGTTGACAATCTCACATGCAAACGCGCACAAACACAATGCACACTCACAAATCCTATTTGAAGAAATCGGGAGCTTTGCGGCAACATGTGTGCAAAGCAGAGTTACTATTTCCAGCGTGGGAGAACTTGGAAGTGGTGTATGAAAGAGACACTTTTCCCTATAGATGCTCTCTGCCGCAGCCTGTGGAAGCAGAGCAGGAATATGGTTAATTTATGAAAGTGACTCAGAGTCAAGAGCAACTTCTTTAAAGTGGAAGACAGTGAGAGAAGACGGTGGGTGTGAACGTGTCTCAGGAAACAACACAGGTACGCATGCAGTCAGGCGCACATGTTGGCAAACATTTGGGGGAATTGTTCTCAGTGATGAGGTTCTCCTTCGGGTACCATCAGCCAGATTGTTGCTATCCAGAAAAGACTCAACCTTGACAAGACAGCAGCCCATGACCCTGCCTCTCTAAGCACACAAGTAGAGCTGAGAAGGACAGAGGAAATCAATTGTGTTTGAGGCAGTGGAGACAGGTCAGAGGTCAAAAACAAAAAAGAAAAAGAGAAATATAAAAGGTAAAGAGAGACTGGCAAAACACATGCCTTTCCATCATCTTCTCATCTGCAATGCTGATTTGCTCTTTTCTTGCAAAGGAAACTTGCTGTAAATGTGAATACTGCTCAACTGACTGCTTAGCAGTGTTATGGCGCTATGTATGGCCTGTAGAGCAAGGATAAACAGAAGCATGATCGATTTCCATTGATGTTTTTTTCACTGCCCTTTACACTGTGATTCAACTTTTGGCTAGAAGAATCCAGAGGACACAGTCAATGCCTCGTAATATATACAGAAAAGAATACACAATCACATTTTCCATTGTTGTATTTCTTAGAATTGAACGATTTAAAATGAGCGCTAGCTCTGTCTGTGCTATCTCTCACATGCACTGCATTTTAACAGAGTGGATTCGAGTCATGAGTGTTTTTTCTCTCTAAAAGGAATGAAAAGGATTAGCAGATTTTTTTATAACCACGTCTTGTTTGCTATATGATCAAAACATGCCCAGTGGACCTCATTAGCAGTCTAAGTTAGCAAGTGCATATCATCCCTGCCCATCACAAGGGCATAATACAGCTTCACTTGGCTTTCTATTAAAAGTGCTCAGTCTCAGATTTACACTGATTATTCTGGGTGCATAATAAGCATGGAAACTCATTGTAAACACCAACTCCCACACCTCATGCCAGTCGTCACAGTTGGAGGCTTTTTTGAGGAGGGGTTGATTATATATGATACTTTACTGCATATAGCTCACTCAGAGGAAAATTCATAATTTATTGACTTTAAGATCATTTGGGCAATTCTCTGAACCATTTAAGAAACCTTGTTATTAATTATTTATTGGCTGCATTTGAATTTACAAGAGCAGCGGAGAATCTTTGGGGTCTTTTGGGAAATCACAGAATAATTTATGTGCCATAGCGCTATATATTTGAGTGAGAAATCCTTGCAGTTATGTAAGAGTTTTGCTGCTGTCAGACAATGTAATAGCACCCTGGAGCCCTTACAGCTCTATGAGGAGATATTTTGGAAAACTAGGTTTTTGTCTTCCTTTACTCTTCTGACTGGATTCAATGAAGCAAACCACTGGTGCTTAAATGATGAGAGCCAAAATCGACTTTGTCTTCCTTTATTCTATTTACAAGATGCAGCGAGGCAAGTATTAAAAATGCTCTTAATTGCTCAAACATATATCTTTTGTGCTATTCATGTATAACCAATGTAATAAAATCCCTCTGAGGGCTCAAGTTAAAACTATTCTAAGGATAAAGTTAGATCCAAGATAAAAACAAGAGCAGTATATAAAGTCTGAAAGAATAATTTGTGGTCAAATTAAATTTTAAGAGATGCTAGTAAACCCAAGAAACAAATCCTGAGAGGTTTTTCCACAGAAGAAAATACACTGTTCTCTTACGTGGGTAAATTACAGGGTGCCCTCAGTTTTCTTGCAGCTGTGTACAAAGCTGATTTCACCAATCATTGTTCCATGTCATTACCGCTGAGTCACTGTTGATTGGGCCTCTGATTGATCCTGATTACAGTGAATACTGCGTAGTCATTGTTTCCCCTGAGAGGAGAAAACTACATCTGTCTCAATATGAAGCTGAGGCAAACTGACTTGCTCGCTGCGTAATGAGAGCTTCATTTCCGCTGAATGCTTACCATATATGCGGCAATGTTATTAAGAAATACCTTTTAATTTACTCTGAGAGAGGAGGTGTTTTTAAAGTTCCCATTTAATTATCAAGTTCTTAACCTTTTCTTTTTTCCTTTTTTTTTTAATTGGTTCTGTCCTGATCGTTATATTAACAGCGGTGTTATTGTACAATTGTGCTACTGTTCTCTGATAAATAAAACAGTCCAGCAAATTGATTTTATACACCCCACAAATTGTGCATATCACAGTATTTTCTACAAAGTTACAGATTATTCAGTCAGTTGACTGGCACATGGACCACATCATGTCACATATATATTACTGATGTACCCTTCCCTATCTCCTGCGACAGAATTAGTTTACAGAGCAAATATGGTTAAAATCTGACTATGGAAGAAAGCAGTAGGCGTCCTGGTCCTATAGTGTTACCAAGTTGATGCGCTCTTGGATTATGTTTCAAGGAATGTTTTGACATTTTTGGGAACATAAGAAAATCAATACTCTCATGTGTGAACACCAACTATGAAGCTATAGGCAGGAGATGGTTAGCTTAACTTAACATAAAGGCTGGAAGCTAGTAAGTTACTATGGCAATAACATTAACTTCCTGTAAAACCAAAATCTGTTGATTATAATCTGCATTTTTTGTATGGCTGAAACCAACAGTGCCTACTGATGCTACAAATGCCAATAACATGATACTGAACACTACAGCTTTTAACTAAAATGCTGATAGCACTACAAATGGAGAAAGTTCATACATGTGAATTGAATTAACATTTTATTTACCTAAAGCTTTTGAACATTAGCTAACATTAGGCACCAAAAGCTACCTGTCATAACAGGACAAAAGTCTTCACATTTGGACAGAGCTAGGCTAGCTTCCTCCCTTTGTTTCCAGTTTTTATGCTAAGCTAAGATAATCACTAGCTCCAGCTTCACATTTATCACACAGACATGAAAGTGGTATCAATCATCTCACCTTGCTCTACTTATCAAGAAAGTGAATAAGTATTTCCCAAAATGCCAAACTAAAAAAGCTATCTAAACTAACTCATAGTGGAGAAATTGACCAATTTAGTGATAGCAACAATTGTCAATCATGAAGATCCAAAGACCAATAGTCTACAGGCTTTCACACCAACCAATTTCACTGACTCGTGCCAAACTAGAAGCAAGCAAGGCCTTGGACCGTGCTAGCTCCAATTATGATTCAAGTCACACCTTGACATTAGCTGTTAGAAATGCCTCCGGCCATTTGAGTTTTTTTAGCTACTGTAGACAAAGGTCAAGTTTAAACTTATTTCCTCATCATGAGTGAAATGGAGTCAGTAAATATCAGCTTGTAATTGGCACATGAAGGAGACAGACCTGTGAGACATGCAACATTTATTTCAGTAATAAAAAATTGTATCTAAGTAAAAATGAAGACTATGTTTAAAGGGTAAAGTGTTATTTAATTTGGCTTAATATTTCATTTAATATTTTCTATTCTTAAAGCAATATAGCAGCTCCCAACTAGAAAGATGATTTTATTTTTGTTGCCAGATTTCCTGTACAAGTGCAGTGCATGGATTCATAAAAGGGACATGATTCAGCTTTATCGTCCATGAGTGTCACATCAGGAAATTAAACTGCCCCTGTATTATAGGTACTGAGCCAAGGGCATACACACAAATATGATGAGGTGTGTGTGTGTGTGTGTGTGTGTGTGTGTGTGTGTGTGTGTGTGTGTGTGTGTGTTTGTGTGAAGTCCAGCTGGACTAAAGCTGTCAGGAATAATGGTTCACTACATTAAACACACACACTGTAATGTGCAGCTGAGAAATATTTTGGGTGTCCCTGTCCTCTATCATCCTCACTGGGACAATTTAAGAGAAGAGAGAAAGAAATCGTGGGAGGGATGAGCTGTGAGGTGAGGTATATTGAGGGAGGCAGACAAGGAGAGAGAGAGAGAGAGGGAGGGAGGAGCCAGCATCGACTGCAGCAGAAAAATGAGCGAGCTGAAAAAAAAGGGGGGTGGTAGAGGGTTGATGAGGGACTGTGAGGGAGCTGGAGAGAGAGAGCGAGAAAGAGAGAGATAGGGGAAGGGAGGGGGCATCTGCTCACTGCAGAGCCTTTCATTGATAAAGTAGCGCTGTTGTGAGCCAGAAGACTGCAGCTGGACACATCACACCCGCATCATCATGCTCTCACACACACACTTCCTGGGTGTTTGTTTACAGGCTGACTCCACAGTGACAACAGTGCATTCGCTCACAGTGCACTCCAAACAACTGCACTGTTGAGGACAGGCACTCACACACACACACCAACCACACAGTGACATGCTCTTATTGCCCTGGACAACAACATCATCGCAGATTCTCCCCCCTCCTCCTTCCTCTTTTCGGGAATTTGGGCATAGTTCAGTGTGAACAGGGAAGGGGACACCTGTAACTGAGGAGCGGGAGTCGGTGCATCTGATCTGGGATCAGTTTTAGGAGGAGTCCTCGGATACAAACAGGCTGCAGTGGGATCAGCGGAACCAGCCATCACATCAGCATAAAGGTACGGAAAGAGGCAAGCATGTGTGTATACAGTGCATGCGTTTATACACACACACAAACACACACACACACACACACACGGGTGATTATGATCCTTTTGGTTTTACACACACCTTTGGAAGGATACATGCACACACTGTGCGTGTGAATACACTTACCCACGCATTGGATAAACTTCACACACACCTGACAGTTCAAAGGGATGCTTTCTGAGGTGCTGCGAGGTTCGTGAGCTGTCAACAGAGCTGTTTCCTCCTCACAGCAACAGGAGCTGGTACCCTCCTCCTCTCTCCTCCTCTCTCTCTCTCCATCTTTTTATGAGCATCTGAATCTTTCTCACTTTCTCTTTTACTTTTACCCCTATATTTATCCCTATCCTGACACTCGGTTGTTTCAGTAATCTCATTCTTGTTGCAGCATCCTGCCTCTCTCATTCATATTTTGGTCCATCTGCCTCCTCCACCTCCACCTCCTCTCGCTCTCACTCTCTTCCTCGCACCCTCTTTATGCCACACAGAAGCTTCTCTCTCATTCGCTGTCCTGCACTTGTCCCTTCAACAGCTGCAACCTTCTCCTCTTCATGCCTTAGACAACTCTCCCTCTTTGTCTTTTTACTCCCTGCCAGTTTGTCCGTCATCCTGGGATCTACAGAGGCAAGCGGAGTGCCGGTGTCGGCCATGAAGCTGGTGAATGGAGGAGGAGGAGGTGGCGGAGGAGGTGGAGGAGGTGGAGGTGGAGGAGTGGGAGGAGGGGGAGAGAAGACTGCCTTTTCCTTTAAGAAGTGCTCTGCTTTCCAGTTTGTCAAGAGGAAGGTGAGTTTGGATCACACACACAAACACACACACAAACACACACACACACACACACACACACACACACACACACACACACACACACATATACTGGGATGGATGCATCTGTGAGTGCGTGCCTACACATGCACCTACACACAGAGTGAGAGGAGGCGTCACAGCCGGAGTGTTCCCTCTCTCTTTTTATGTGTGTGTGTGTGTGTGAGAGAGAGTGTGTGTGTGTGCACGCCAGAGATGATGTCATCGTGGAAGCTAAGCCGCGCTAATCAGGCGCAAGATTCGGCTCCCTGTGTGTCTATGTTTACTGTGTGCGTGAGTCTGTTTCTCTGTGCTTGTGTCTGCTCCAAAACACTGTTGCATTACAGAGCCTACAAGTGTCTGTTGTGTAGAAATCATGACATCATTGAGTTGGCGAGGTGCTACGCTGTAGTTCAGGATTTACTCAGCACATCCTGCGTTATGCTGCAGTGCTGTCACAAGGCTCATTTCCTGTGTAATGTTAATGGTTTGTATTAAACGGGTTCCTTGTTTGGTGTGTTTGTGTAAATTAATGCATGTGCTGACTTTTCCACAAGTACAATGCAGGGATTTAATGGACGGCACAAATGCACTTGAAGGGCATTAGGTGCCACTTTTTAATATGGTACACTTCACAAAGACTGATGAGTTGTGACTAATAACTTTATTAGTGGTAAATGAATCACTTATTGCAGAATGTAATTTGGTTAATAACTCCTAAATCCCTCACACAGGAATATTGCACCAGTGCACAGTTGACTTGTACAGCTGCAGAGGATTTGGAACAACTGCAAACTTTGCATTATACTACTATTTCCATAGTATGATGCTATTAAGAGTTTAACAAAAGTCATAACAAACTGCAAACCCTTTCTGAAGTACTTTATGTCTTTACTAGGAAGCAATACATTGACATACTGTATGATGTTGAGTTAAGTTTGGGTTTTTAGTGTTTTCACATGTAGTGGCTTAAAATAGATGCAGGGAATTAGAAGCAGTTGATCAACTGACAGCGACTAATTTGATAATGGAGCGATTGCATTGTAATTCTTTAAAGATGCAATATGCATGCTTTCTCTGTGGTCTCTTGCTGGGAGCGCAGGTTGGTGGTGGTGGTGATAATGGTCGCTTGACAAGGGCTTCAGCCATCGCTGTGTTTACAACAAGACAAGAGGTTGGAATACGCCCTCTGATCAGGGCTACTTCTTCATCCTCTCATGCTGAACTGAGGTCAGACTAGACGCTACAGTGACTCAGTATGAGAAAGTGACGAGACAGGATGTGTCAGGGCTAGCTGGTTAGCATGAAGAAAGTGGTAGAAGAAATAAAGTGATGAGAGTCGAAGAAAAACAAGTTTCCAGCTCTGTTAACAGTAATAGGAATAGGAATATTTGCTCATTTTCAGATTAATTGATAATGAAAACAATTCTTAGTTGGAGCCAACAGATGTAAACAATCCATAAGAGACTAGATAATAATTAATAAATCATGTTAGTGACATGCTGACTCTATAAGTAAATCTATAAGTAAAGAAAAAAACATTCAGTCTGATGGGTAAAAAGAAACTTTCAAAAGAGAGATGATGAACACATCCCTGTTAAAGTAACAAACACCATAGCGGCGATGAATTAAAATGTGAATTATTGCAAAATGACTTGGCATGAGAGAGAGTTTGTTGGACTGGAGAGCTTCAGTACATACTCTAATTTCAATAATCCTCCATTAGGGTTTGTTACACTCACTCAAAACACGCCGAGCATGACAAACAGTTCGACTTCTGCTTCCTTAAATCTGAATAATTTGCCACTGATTTACATGAGATCAAAGGAAAACACGGAGCAATATGACTGCAGGGGTATGACAGGAAGGAAATGACTAACATTACTTCCAGCCTGTGGAGGAGAGGTGGATTGATGCATTCACTCACTAATCACTATGTTGCTGGGAGGATATAGCAGAACATTATTTTTTTCCATTACCCCAACAGTGTAATAAAACAAATCAGATAATAAATTAAAAGTTTATTGCACAGGTTCAAGTTAACACATTTTCAGCCCTAGGGAGCGAATACATTCCAGGATAGCAACAAATTGGCAACAGTCAACAATCATTTACAGTATGTACTTGATGAATATGTCTTCGCTTTAGGTTCTTGGCTATTTACAAACTTTTTTCTCGTGTGGATGTGTCACCGCCGCCATATGTTGTTGCTCGCAGCGCGGTCCTCTAAAGTGCGTGGGACTGTGAGTGTTGGACTCAGAGGGTGTTACAGTATGGTGTGGATCACCGATGACTCGCCTGGTGAATATGGACAGATTGTGTTGTGTTAACACCCACACACAAACACACATGCACTCCCACAGGCTCATTCTGCTGCGATGAGTCTCCCAGGGGATTTTAATATAATCAGTGTTTACGAGCCTATCTATCTATCTATCTATCTATCTATCTATCTATCTATCTATCTATCTATCTATCTATCTATCTATCTATCTATCTATCTATCTATCCATCCATCCATCCATCCATCCATCCATCCATCCATCCATCCATCCATCCATCCATCCATGTTAAATCCTAGTTCTTGCTTTTCTTTTGCATATCTGGCTTTCCCTCTACGCTCCACCCTTGCCAGAAAAAAGAAGAACCTCCCAGATACGTTTTCAACACACGGACCCGAATCAGAATGAATGCCTGCTGCTGTTCAGGGTTTATTTGTCTCTCTATTTGTGTGTAAATAAGCTTAATCTCATAATGGGGAGAGCGAGGGTAAGGGCCCGAGCCATGCATCATACAAATGAGAGAGGGAACTGATGGAAGGAAATATAAAATCAATGGCCCTGTGAGTGTATGTGTTTGTTTTTGTCTGTGCATTTGAGATGACGTCTGATTTGAGGTAAATAAAAAGGCAACAGTGAACATGGTGCACCGATGTAACGTATAGCACTGATTTATTTAAGTGGGCCACAAGAAAGAAAACATACTGCTGCTGCTGCTGCTGCTGCTGCCGTGTGCACGACATGACTTGTGCTTTTTTTTTTTTTTTCTTGGTGCCTAAGGTGAATAAGTGTTAAGCTTCAGATGACGCCTCCCATCACTTCCATTGTCAGGGTGACATGTTAAACAAGAGGTGTGACAGCACACGGTTTGATCCACGTGTTACTGCCAAAACATTTCTCACTCTTCGTTTCTCGTGGCAAATAACAAAAAGAAGAAGTCGTGTAATTGGAAGTAATGTCAATCACATGTATGCTCAGTTCATGGTCGATGTGAAGAAACATGTGTAGGAGTGTTCTATCTTTAGGTGTGTGCCAGTCCCACGGTGGCTGGTTTGTTTTTGTGTTGACCTGCTGGAATGTTTTTCCAAGTCTGTTTTCCTTTAGACTCGACATGCCTTGACCTGCTGTCTGGCTACACTTTGACTTAGGCATTTCATCTCAGTGTGCGTGTGTATGTGCGTGCGTGTGTGTGTCACAGCTGTCTGGATGTAGGCTACCATCCCATGGTCTGTGTTTGCTAAATGTTTGACTCACGCAGCGGGACAGGACTTCAGGAGGCACACACACACACACACACACACACACACACACACACACACATACACACACACACACATTTGGTTTTACGGTTAGTGACAGTGCTTTGCTGGGAAGTCTTAGTCACTGCAAGAGTGTGCTTTGCATGCACCAACCAGCCTGTGTTGGAAATATAACACCATTTAACACGATGCCTCACTTATTGTTGGTACCGGATGGTTGTATAATATGAACAAACATCTGTTAGTGGCAAGACTGTAGAAAGGTTTAATTTGTGATAATTCATCACAGTGAGATACGTATGGATTGATATCCCAGCGTCTGGCGGCTGACTTTCTCCAAGCTGCTCTAAAGTGTTGTTGACATTAAAGCAAGTCAGAGGCTGAGAAACGTACGTAAGATTGGATACTTGATACAACAGACTTTTGCTTTCCTTCTTCATCATGTTTAAAAGTGCCATTAGCATTTGACTTTGTGTCATCAACATGCAACAAGTGTATATGCATATGTTGTGTGTCATTCTGTGCGTGTTCCCTCTTTGATTAATATGTTCAAAGTGTGCCAGAGTAGATACGCAACCTGTGCCTCTTTGAAGAGCACTACTGAGTGTGTGTGTGAGTGTGTGTGTGTGTCCTACTTGAACTAACATGTAATTAGGGATAACAAAAAACAAAAAAAAAACTCCTCTTTCTCTGATCAAAGGTTGCAGCTGGCAGGGTTGACAGTATATGTGCATGTATGTGTGTGTGTGTGTGTGTGTGTGTGTGTGTGTGCGTGTGTGTGTCTGTGAAACACCTGTGCAAGTACTTCCAAATACATGTGGATAAAAAGACAAGAAACAAAGTGAAGGTGAGATCAAACCAACCGTTTTTGACACGAACGCCTCGTTTCCTGTGCAGGTACGAAGATGGATGCGGAACCCCAAGGTGAGCGTGGAGAAGGCCCAGGGGAAAGGCCTCCTCTACCCTTGTCCAAAGTGTCCGCTGGCTGACGACCTGTGGTACACACACTTCCCCTCGCCTTACGGCTGCTGTCACTACGCCGGCCTGCAGGGCGGCCAATACTACCACCATGAGCCGTGCTCGCCGTGCCCCTCCGCTGGACAAACTAGCGGCCACGACAAGAGCAAGGGCTGTAAGGTAAAGGGAAAAACAAACAGAGAGAGCATCTCTGTGTCCTTGACCGCATTTGTGTCACTACCTATTCATTAAGCCACACTCTCTGTGCGCCCTGTGACACACAATCAACTGCCTGCTCCTCATGAGTGTCATTTGTCACCTCCATTACACACACAGCTGTGGGCAGTGAACAATATGCTTAGGCTTTATTTAAAGGATGATTACAATTTAAGACAACTAGTGTCTTATTTTCATCATTGCTACTGCATCAGTTGCAACCGCATTTTATTCACTAAATATATCACCAGAACAAAGAAACAAAAAGCTAAAAAAAACTACAAAAAATAATGCAGAGTACAGACATCTGGAGAAAGAAATACACTTTTGTTTAGCATAAATATTTCCCTATCCCGTGTATCACAACATGACCCCTCCGGTTTATCTTGAAACCCTAGTTTGGGAACGGCTTGCTCTGATTTTCAAGCAAGTTCAACATGCCAAGACTTGAGCCAGATTATCTAACCCATTTTTATTCTGAAGGAGGTTAAACAGAGAGCGACTAAACCAGAAATGTCACCAGTGATCTATTACTGCACAGTAAAACGCATTTAGTTTATTGCACAATTTCACAGTTCATCCTTGATTTCTTTTCCGCTAACCTGGGGATTTGTTTTAAACCTCTCAGACATCTTTTTAGCCAGGATGCCACATTTCCAAGCAATTAACTCAGTGAGCACAACATTATTATTACCAGTAGGAATAATGGCTAAGACTATGAAAATGAAACAAGTTGTAATAAAATGGAAACACCCTTTATATCCTAAACTCTGCCTGATCAAACATGTCTAATTTTGAAGAAATGTGTACGAAATAATTTAATGATGTAATAATACAAAAGAAAAAAAAAGAAAATTGAATTTTGTTGGAAGAAGTAGATGCCCGATCTACTGTCAATGTGATATTGTCTGTGTGGAATAAACTGTAAGAGATAAATGAACAGTTAATAAGGAGGGTATGACATACTTCATGTGTGCCATACAGAGTGAGAAACACCTCATCCCACCATCCCCTCTCCACAGGTGGGAGTGTATCCACTAACGCACTCCATTACGACACTTGACTCGTTTCACAGACCTCCCTCTGTTTGCCCATTACTGCTCATTGAAAGAAGTCAAAGAAGCAAATTATGTACTAACAGGACTCTAGACATTGTTCTGTTTGTCTTTGTTCCCCCTTTAAGCTCTACCATGAGTGCTGTTACGCAACATAAACAATAAAGCGACTGGGGTGTTTTTCAAAGACCCCCTTGTTGTTGCTCACCGTGGGCTGGTGTTTCTGAAATCAGAGCAGGAGGCAGATCATCAGGAGAGAAAAGGAATTTTTAAGTTGATGTCTTTTGTGTTTAAAATGAAAAAAAACAATTAAACAAAAAAAAATGAAAAATGAACACAAGCCCCCTGGAAGGAAGTGAAAAGGCAAAGCTGTCAGCAGCTAGCCCAAGCAGACACACACACACACACACACACACACACCAGTCCATTCACTCTAATGGTGCTGCTGTAGGTGTCTAGGTTGTCCTTGGTTATGTAACTGCAATCATAATAGCTATCCCACTCCTTATCAATCATCATACCCATCAATCGGTTCCCTGCTCGTCTGTGTGTGTGCTTCTCCAGTCCCATGCGTGACAGGAGAGAATGAGTCATCAACATCCCATCAAGACAAAGCCAGGCCGTACTGTGTGTGTTTGCATGTGAGTGTGTGCACTGAGAATCAACACAGAGGCGTGTAAGAATAGAAAACTGGATTGTGTAGTTGTCTATTGCTCCGTTCTCTTCCCTGCAGCCCTTCAGTTTTTTCCCATTTTGTTTCATTTTGCTCTGGTTGTCTTCCCGGCCGTTTTGCCTCACTCTATCTCTCCATCAATTCCACCTCTTGCCCTCTCAACCAATAGATCTGTCACTAATGTCTCAGTGGAGACAACCAGTGTGTGTGTATGTGTGTGTGTGTGTGTGTAGAATTAATGGGTGTTGTGGTGCGGTGGGAGCAGGCTGACGGGTTGAAGAGGGGATGTCTGCGGTGAGTCATAGTTTTCACTGCAAGAGTGTGTGTTTGCATGTGTGTGAAGTCAATGCAAAGCCAATGTGGAGTTAACCAGGGTTGACCTACAGTAGCTGCTCATATCTCACACGTAGTTTTGTGAACCAAGGCTCAGTGACTGATTAGAACAAAAACTTACAACATACAGCAAAACCTAAATATGGACTGAAATGCATTCTTCCTGTGTTTGACTTTGTGTGGCAATGCCAAATACTCCACGACAAAGTTCAGCACACAGACGTCATGTTCTTGCACCGTTCCCCGCGTGCTGTACCGTATCTCGGCACACTCTGTCCAAACACTTCACAACTCAGGCCCCTGGAAGTTGGTGCGCCAAACACTCCTAGACCGTGACACTTGTTCAACAAATGGAGCAGTAACAGAAACATTTCCCCACGCATGCCAAACACTGCTGCTCTGATCTTCAGGAAGCCACCCACGACCTGACTCAAATGCAAATGAGCAAAGCTTCGCTATGAAATTTGTCGGCCCATCAAAGTGAACCGTGTCAGTCGCTGTCTAGCGAGTGTCTCAGACTCGGACTTCAGAAAGAAGGGGTGATGACGCCGAGAGGCTGCTTTCACATTTTAGAGGAGGTGAAGATGAATGAGACAGCAGGTGATGACAGACAGCGTCAGATTACTCTTGAGTGTGCGGAGGCAGACGGGAAAAGCTCTGGGGATATTTGTCATGGTTTGAGATGTTGCTCTTTATTCTTCGTAATTTATGCTGTTGTTAATGTAAAAGTGTATTATTTTCCCTTAAGCGCCCTGTATTGTGGAATACTGAGTATTCAGCTTTTGTCCTGATTACCGTCGCTCTCCCACATTACGCTCATCGTGAGCACAAGCCTTTGTTAGAAATTGTTCATCTGTACTTGGCAGCAAAATGTTGTTGCAGTTGTTTGTTGCCAGAGGAGCTGCATCAGAACTGAAATTAAAGGGCACAAAATAAATAAGATATGAACTGTGCAATATTTGACTTAACATAAGGACATTTACCCAACCCTCTTGCACACTTGAGTGTTGTTCTCATTCCACAGAATTCCCCGACAGATTGCCTCCTCCTCCTTATTAAATATCTATCTTTTTTTTTTTTCTAATTACAAAGCATCAGCATTATTAAAAATGCAGGAAGCTTAGCTTAGCCGTGACCCAGAGCTTTGCATAGCCTTCACCCTGGTGCTACTTTCGATAAGTCAAAGCTAAATATAGACCAAGCTTTACAGTGCTGATCTTATTATATTGTTAAATCAGTGTACTGAATTTATGACACCTGCATTTTGTCCATGGGGAGATGATAACAGAGAAAATAAGTGAACAGACGAGGAGATGTTTACTGTAAGCAGGAGGAAAAACAGGGAACAGGAGTGTACGGGAGAAATTATAATTAAATTCAGACAAAGAGTAAAAAATAACGACAGGAGAAGAGAAATGAGGGATTGACAGACCTGAGGGGAGAGACATAAATAGAGGAAACAGCACTGAGAGAGAGAGAGAGAGAGAGAGAGAGATGAGAAGAGCTGAGAGGACAGTTTTATTAGACGATAGAGGAGATGAGGTCAGAGCATCTGCCCCACCGCCTGAGCAGGACCAGAAATCAAAGGCATATAAATCCTCTTGATAAGGACGTCCTGTACTGTGCCATGTACACACCAGCGCACTGTCAGATACCCTACACACACAAACACACACAGAGCTAATGCAAACGCAGCCTTTCCACTAATCTCTTACATCAAGCCTGTACTGTTCTTGATGAAAACTTAATCAGAAATGAAAAGAAGATGAACTTTTGCTGACTGGTGGTTGTCCTGACATGTTATCTCTTTTGTCATGCATTTTCTCTACAATCTTACAGGAACTTTAGTAACACTTACAGCCCACACTTACATACAGGGTACCAGTGAAATACTAACTGGAATTAAAACTGGTGCAGAAGGGATTGTTTTGTTTTGCAGCCCACAGACAGACTTGCAAATAACATAATAAAGGAGCTTTCTTGCACTTTTCTATCACTTAAAAGCAATAGCCATTGACTGAGCTTGGCTTATTCATTCTTGCTTTTAAAAAAACTTACTTACTCACAAAGAACAGGGCACACAATACAGAACATGGAAATACATATAAGACACACAATACAGAAGGATACACCCTCCACACCTCTCTTTGTACTGCCATAAAATAATGATAGTGCAACATGACAGAAGTGGATTTTGTAACTCCTTACTTCAGTTTGGGGGAAACCTATGCTCTACTTTTTGGAACTAAATTGGAGTTAATATATATAACTTGTATATGTAGTTATATTTCTTTCAATTTTGGCAAACTGACACCATTAAAAGCATGCTGAATTATCTATTAACATTTCCTGTATGTACCATTGGATATACAAACAACTACCACTGGACATCTAAACAGATTTATGGACGTCTATTTGTGATGGAATCTGAGTTAATGAAGTGTAAATCAAACTGAAAAAAGGAAAATATGTGTATTGTGTTTGTGTGTTCAGATTTGACTGAGTTATGACTCAGAGAAGGAGTAGAAATTCTGACGCAAATTGCGGCAGTGGGGGAGGTAAGGGAGGTTTGTGTCACAGGCGCTGTTGAAACTCCAGCCACTGACCATGTTGATGAGTGGGTTAAACACGCTGACCAAACGAAAATAATTAACACCCTACCATTGCTGGAACACCAGCGTGCACCTGCCCCTTTCACCTCTTGCAGTATCTTTGCCTCATGGTTCTCCCTTTGCCCCCATTCACCTTTTCATAGTTAAAAAACACAGCTGGAGACGATGCCACAACAGATTTTGATCACATCATTTATTTTACCCTATATGCACCTGCAGTGTTACCTAGTGTGATATAAATCCTTCCTAAACTCAGTGTTGTTACTCCTTTTTTCCCTCTTCACTTTTATCCTATGTCCCCAGGAAATGAATCGGCATGTAAGATGTGACAATAATCTAACGTGTTACTTCTCAGCAAGCAATAGTTTTTTCTATTATATATTATATAAGTTCATAGCCATTGCATAAGATGCTTACTGTCATTATCCCATTTCTCTATGTTCTGTTTTGATCATGGATCAGGTGATGGTGTTAATCAGTCAGTGTATTCAGTATTGGTTTAAACACCAACTTTAGCTAGAAAGAACTGACCCTCTCTGGTCCTAATCGTGTTTACTGTCCAAAACTCATTCATGCGCAGGAGAGACGGAGAGAGAGAGAGAGAGAGAGGACGAAGGAAGGAAGGAAGGAAGGAAGGAAGGAAGGAAGGCAGGAAGTGAAGCAGAGAAGACGCTGGGTGAAGAAATCCAAGGAGATGAGAGAAGCCAAGCGTGTCCTAGAAGAACAGTGATTTTTATCTACTCCCCTGCAGCCTGTGAGATGTGGCTGACTATTGATTAGATTTCAGCTGACAGGAGTGGCACGAAGTAGAGGGCGAAAAACTGCCCCTGAATTCTCAAAAAATTAGTTTCTATGCAGAAAAGCTCTTACCTCATTTGTCAGTGAGGTGAGCTCATCCTGTAAATGTTTTGTCAGAGTCAGCTGGAACAAAAAGCGTGATCATACCTTACCTTTGTCCTCAGAGTCAAAGACGCCCAGTCAGACGATCAGTGGGTCACTAGTGTTTTAAACATGTGTCTCTTAAGTTGGCCTGTCCTGTTTCGCTCTCCACAGAGAGGAAACAGAAGGAGACGACCTGTGACAAATCCACCTTGTCTTGTTCTCCCTCAGCAGTGACAAGGCCCTGCAGGCTAAAGCTCCAGTCGGTCCACGAATGCTAATGCGTCGTGTCTGAGCTGGGGAATGAGACCCGGGAAAGGGGTGATGATGATGGTTGGCCAATTTCACTCAAAGATCGTGTCAAGTGAGACTGTGAGTCGATCACAAGTGCAAATGCGATTCAGCTGTGTCATCAGATAACAGGTCACGGTACAAGTGGAACTGCCCAAACCTTAGGAATGACACGGCAGCTGTAAACATTGTCCTCTTAGAAAACATATTTCTCACTTTTATGGTGTATTAAGTTTTCTGCTAGACTTTGCACCCCAGACTTTGGTTCTAGTTCAGTCTTATCTGAGAGGTGCCTTTCCGCAGAAGCAGCAGATCTCAGGCAGTTCACTTCTTGGTGGAGCTAATGGTTAATGACTTGGGTGTCAAAGATTGCACCGTTTCACCACTGACCTTTAACTGGCATTCCACTGATGCTTTTGAGGCAAGGACACGAACTCTGGACTGCAGACACCTCCCACGCTGCTGTTTAAATCTGAACTGTGCAGACTACATGGAAATTCTTCATTGTCTGCTGATTCAATTAAATTCATGAGTGGATGATTTTCCACTGACATTTAGGTCAATATTAGGAACATATTTAAGGATAATGAAAAACAATGCAACACCACAAACTACAGTCTACAAAATGACTATAGCGTATCTGAAACAGTAGGAAAAGAACCTTTTTGAATTATTGCAGGGTTGTTGTATTGGCTTGCATTAAATGTAGCTAGGTGTACCTAATGAACTGGTGATCACTGTTGCCATGGTGTGTCACACCGTACCTCTCCTCACTTGCCAAAAGGTAACACAGCCTTGCAAAAAGCTTTAGTTATATCTGCCCTGAATTGCATTACTGTCAAAACAGTTTTTAGCCAGCGTTGGGAATAAAAAGGAATTAAGAGGAACAACCCACAAGGTCCAATTATATTTGATACAAAGAGTTGCACAGGGAGCCAAAAATCCCTTTCCAAGTTGTTGGCTTGTCATGCATACTGTACCAATACCAGGGAGGAATGCCTCTTACAGCAAACTTCTGTTTGCACTCTTTTGAATAGTTCAGCTAATTGACTCAAAACTTTCTTTTCTCCTTGTTAAAGACCTCAGCACATATTCACTTTCTCTCCATATAAATGCCAGAAGACTGAACCCCTGGAGTCTTTCAGATTCTGTGCTTAGTAATGAAACTGGTGAGCTGCCAGCTTAGCATTGGTTTGAAGCCAGTTTCTATTAGTTTCTCTATTAAAATCGTGTCTTATGTCCTTTACAACCTTGATATTTTCCTACCATCAGCCATTGTCCTCTTTATTGTCATGACTCTCCTCCGATTTTAAACATATTTAAGGAGCATTTATATGAGAGAACCGTCCCATGGTCTGGAAGGCAGTTCAAAGCTACCACTGTTTAACATACACTTAGCAATGGAAAACTGCTAATCCTTAGCTATGCTTTTGTTCCAAAGCCAAGTACTCTGGCAGTGGAAGAATGTGGTTGGAGTAATAAACTTGGAATTGCTTTTCTCGCATGATCTCTCCTCTTTGCTCACAGTAGATATACTGTATATATACACATCCCAAAATGTGCACAGTGCATTTGTTTCCATTGCTATTGCAGGATTATACAGGCTCCTTTTCTACCGTGGCTGTAGTTTCCCCGATTATTAGTCGTTACACATGTGTGTGTGAAATGTAATAGCTAGAAACAGGCCAGAGGGGAGCTTAAGAGAGAAAAGTATGACAGGTTTTTTGTGCTGTTACGAGGCATCCTGACTAATCTGTGTCAGGTCAGACAGAGTTAGCGAAGCCGTTTGAGGTACGTAGGGACAGATATACACCTGCATAACTGCTTGTCACATGATGAAATTTAAGGAAAGTGATTGTGAAGAAGTTACAAAGCCTCATTTTCAGGGTTTCAATGTCAAAGTGATTGAAGAAAGAGGTTAAATGATGAAGCAAAAATCATTTGACATAAGAGATAATAATTTTTTTCTTTTCCTGGTTAAAATATAAGTTTAGTTCTATAATCTGATATCAAATGGACAATGATACAGGAAATATTTGATCACTTAAGGTTTGCAAGGCGCAAAAAGGGAGGCAAAAAAAAAAATGCTGTATCAGTTTCTACACCTCCTGTGGATTAAACCCCTCCATATCCGGGAGATCCACCAGCATCAAGACATCTTTCCCTCATGCTCCCCTCTCCCCCCTCCCTCTCCCTTTCTTAGCGCTGACCTTGGCCCACTAGAAAAAAAGGGAGCACCCTCCCTTCCGAGTCTCATTCTGAGGGAATTTGGGAATTATTGTTGTTCTAATCTACCCTGAGAACCCAGCTAATCCCCTCTTCCATCTTGATGTTCCAGAGCTAAAGCCAAAACTGTGCCACAGAGGCTCAGCAGCACCCTGACTATGCAGTGTAACTTTTCTTTTCTTTTCTTTTCTTTTTTCATCCCATTCACATACTCAGCTCTGTTGAACCTGCTTTGTGCACTGAGGTTTTTAGGGCTTATGGCACACCCTTGACAGTTGAGCTTAAAGTTGACCTGATCTGCTTCCAGCGTGGACAATATGCTTACTCACGGCATTACTGGTGCACAACAACAAGCTGCTGTGGTTGTGCTTTGTTACTACATACTGCATTCTGTCGTACTGTAAAAGGCTCAGACTTATTGGTCTTACTGTCATTCCTTTTCCAGCGGAGGTTTGATTTGTGGAACTGAATCCTTGAAAGTCTATCTGTAGGGGAAACAATCTAACACTCATAGATGTAAAATCATGCTGTGAAATCAATGTTAATGCTAATATCTCATTGGATTTGGTCGGTCATTCGAGCAGTTGCTTCACCACTTTGGTTCACACTGAAATGGCTCAACAACTATTAGATTGCTATGACATTTTTTACAGACATTCATGTTCCCCAGAGGATGGATTCTCTTGGCTCTTCATTTGGCATCACCAGCAGGTTGTCATCACCAAAGTGATCCATGATCATAAGGTCAAAATTTTGCTGCGTCCAGTACTTTTTGATGGATGACTAGATACATGAAAAACAGCCTCAACCAAACTTTGTGGTTAGTGCTAAGTAGCTAATGTTAGCAACACTAACTAAGTAACTCTCTATGTATCTTTAACGAGTTGCCGTGAAATAAAAAAGAACAATACAACCCCATGAGACGCCAGACACCGGTAACTACTTTGTATCCATAGGTGCCAAATCAGTGACATAAATATCCATTTTAATTATGCAAGAGAAAGTTTGCATCCTGTAACCTCTGTCAAATGAGGTAATGGAATCATTTCAACCCCAAACATCTAAAACAAGATGAGCCTTGTCTGTGAATATGGTTTGCAGTGTTTTTAAATCCTGTGATCCAATGTTTTCACCTTTGGCCAATTTAGTCAAGCTGCGCTCATGCAATGAGAAATGTTTGGGTTGTTATGACTATCTCAGTGTGACAGGAGGTGAGGTTTAGTGTCAAAACAAAGGAGAACGAAACAAATCTCATAATAGCCCCTGCAGCGAGTAAATAGGCTCTGTGCCACATGGATACATTCTCCTCTTTCTGTTTATAGAGACGAGAGAAAAAGAGGAAGAGGGAGAGAAATATGGGAGGAGGCAGCTTTTTTAATTCCAAAGAAAACTTGCATGTGTTGAGTTACACTGGATGACCATGAATATTAATGTTTTGCTAGAAAGTCAGGGTTCAGGGACCTTGTCTCTTTGCTCCTCAGGATTTAAAGATGAAATAAAAAAGCCTGAGTATGACCCAAGAGGTTGAAAGCGGTTGCAAACGCAAAAGCAGCTTAGGGTCAATATCCCAATCTATCCCTCCGTCCTACTGTCTTGTTGCTCAGACACCCGCTCTCTTTTTTCAGGTTGATTCCCCCTCTTTCTTTGTTGCTGACTCTGAACAGTATTTCTGAGGCTTAATCTCCCACGGGAGATACTGTACACTTGGTGTTTGTATTCCATTTGGACTGCCTGAATCATAGTTCTTTGATTCTCTGCCCTTTGGGCTCTGACTTTCCCCCTCGCTCATTCATTTTAAGACCCGTGTTTGCGATCGAGGAACAAAAGCGAGGGAAAAGAAAGGAAAAAGAAAGAGCAGTGACCTTGGTGTTAATAAGCAAGCCTTATCTCTGACAGAGAATGGGATGGCTTATGTAAGACTATCTTGCGCTCTCGTTCTCTCTGTTTATCTTTTTGTCTTTCAAACATATTTTTCTTTGTCTCCACATCTCTGCTTGCACCTTATTCCCTCATTCTACTTTATCATTCCCCCCACCGATGCTCTCTCGCTTTCCCCTCATTTCATTACTCTTTGATGCTCAGACATATGTGGGACATCACACAGCCTGTTAGCGGTGGCGTAATGCACCAAGGGGGAGCTGGTGGAGGACAGGAAGGGATAAGGACAAGGCGGAAATCGGGTTACCGGGATAGAAGGCCATGCGTAGACTGGCTAATAACACTGCTGTGAGCACAGTCTTTATCTACCGTCCCGTATGAGCAAAATAACAGAAATGTTTTGCAGTACAATTCAGCAGCTGTAAATACCAGGTCAGTGAAGCTTATAATGGGATCTACATGATTGTGTCATATTCCGTACTAATTAGCAGCATGTAAGCTTCTGTTGTTTAATTCTTTCAATGTATTTGGATCGCTTAATTCTAAAACTTCTAAGAGCAACAACTCACTCACTGTTGGTTTGGTTATACTTGAGTCACTTTCAAAACCTTAATCGCTCTATTGTAAATTTATAACAGTCAATTATTACCGTTCAATGTCCAATGATTATTACCAGGTGGTTTACAGTATGCTAGCCAGTTATCATCCATAACCACGCTATCGCCACCCAGAACCGGTATTAGCCAGTGCCTTCCCGTTGTTGTAAAGTGAAAACAATCATGAACTCAAACCTAACCCTATAACCTTAAAGTGAGCTCCACCAATTTGACACACCAAAACCTGTTTACTACTGCATAGGTCGAGAAAAAAAAAGAAAAAGAAAGGAAGCTTTTAAAAGCTTTTTGTGGCTCCAGACATAACTACACACAATCTGGCAAAATGCCTCAAGTCACATCGATTGAGTGCGCCTCGGTTGGGGCTGAAGATGACAAGTTTGAAAATCTGAAAAAAAAAAAAAAAAAATCCAAGGGTGTGGAGTTAGGAAGAAGTGAGCTTACCAGAACTATGTAGCCTGCTTTTTATTTTTGCTTTAGGGTAAAAACTTCATAAGCTGCTACTAGCATAACACATTCAGTCTCTGACCCAGCTGTTTGGTGGTTGGATTGCATTTTGGTAACTGGGTAGGTGCGAGGTTTGACAAGGAAGAAGAATGTATGGAATAAAACAGACCATACCTCTGGTTTCACTGCATTAATTTAGTTCTTTTTTTCTTTTTTAACTGCCTATCATAAATCCAACAGTGATATAGAAGAGCTGTGTTAAATCATTGGAGTACATTCTTAAATCTGACCTAGGTATTAAGCCTGTTTTTACTCTCAAACTCAACTGATAATACTGTGTAGTCGATACTAAATCAAATCATAATACTGTGAGGTGCAAGGTGTGTGGTGAGCTCAAATAGGACTGCACTATTTTGAGCTGTAGCTTTATTATACTGTACTGTTTATGGAGAGTAAAGAGCAAATCTTTAGGTGAAGATGATACACAACTTTTTTAGTGACTAAAACCTTGTTTTTCAGTGATAATTTGTATATAACACAGGCAGAGGCAAAGGACGAAGAGGTGAGTGAGGTGGCAACAGAGAAAAGGGTCATGAAGTCTGGATATGGTGCATGTGATGTTTTTATTTCTTGATTTATGGGGCTGTGGGGCTGATCTGTACATCCTGGGATTAGTATGAGAATTTCCCTGGACTATATTGCATCCTGAGTTTATGAGGTGAAAGGACAGATCTTATAGGAGAAGCCTTATGTAACCTAAGTAATAGCAGGACCACTGTTGTCTTAAAAGGTCGTAGCACAAAACCAGGTCAAAAGGCAAGGAAAAAGGGGTTAAGAGGGGGGGGAGTCTGGACATGGTATTTGTATATGTGTGTGTGTGTGTGTGTGTGTGTGTGTGTGTGTATTTCCTGCACATATTTTCTTACCCACTGAAAGAATGCATGGCTCCTTCTCTGGAACAAGGTTCAGTTAGAGGCCATACAATAAAGGATGATAAGTTGCATGATAAACATGTACGCTTCAGCCTAATAAAGAGCAGTTTATGGGTCTGTACATACATAACTATGATGAAATGTTGCTTAGATTAAGAACTTTTATGGCCAACAGTATACACACAAACTCACAGACACCCCCTCTCTGTCCTTAGACTTTCTTTCTTGCTCGCTTATAATTCAAAGTTTCAAACAAATACATAAATACATATATGCATTTGAGATGAAAAGATGTGAATTTGTATTGTATTGAAGGTGTGAAAAATGTGGCAAGAATAAAACAATTATGAAGAACAAGATAATATTTTTAGGACAAAACTTTTAGGAAATGAAATGCTTATTATTGTCATTATTATTTTGAAGGTGTGATTGCTGATTCTAGCTGTAAACGTATTGCTTTTACTGGTTGAATAAACAAATGTTTACTACATTTGTTTAGTCTGTCCAAAAAAACTGAAGCATGACAGCCAACAAGATCTAACATGTTCATGAGTGAGGTCTAGAGGTGCTGGTATTACCTCCAGTATTTCCAAAAATGTGGAACTATTCCATTTTAATAGTAATATGTGTTAATGTAATACAGTTTTCGCAACTTGACTGACTAAATGACACTGTAACACGGATAAAAACAGCTCACACACACACACACACACACACACACACACACACACACACACACCGTTATGACAGAATGCTATCATGTTGTACTTGACACCTTCAGTAATTGTTTGGATCCTTTCTGTCCTTCCAGCACCGAGCTATAATTACAGTCAAGGGAACAACCCTTCACACACGGGGAAAGTTTTTTGCCGAGTTGCAAGTTTGCACTCAAATACACTTGCACACACACACACACACACAATCTCAAGCACACAAATTTCTCCATGCCAAGTTGTGGTAATGTAGAGGCCCAGCAGAAGAGCAGCCACTGATAGAGGCCTTGATAAAACTCATTTGAAATGGCTGCAGTCACTGAACCTGTCCGCTCTGTGTGCCAAGGACACCATTTACCTTACATAACAGCCATTCTGGGTCACTAACACATCCATCTGTGCAACTCACTTCCCTCAAGAACTATGTGCACCTTGACCTTACCTTCCATTGTCCCATGTATCTTATATTTCTCTCACACGCCTCCTCTCTCTCCTTTGTGTATGTGTGTGTGTGTGTGTACTTTTGTGTTCTGTGCTGGTGTTGTGAGTCGCATGCTAAAAGATGATTGAGAAGAGGAGTTTGTGATGAAAACTCAGGAGAGTGTGTCAATGTGCTGCGGTCACATGAGAGGAGATTACTGCAAAGGCTGAGCTTGGCTCACTCACTGCCTCCTGTTCAATGCAAACATGAGCCTCAAATATTTTACTCATAGAGTCATGGCTGTAGCTGTAGCAATTTTATAGCGGATTTTGAGAATAATTTATAATAAATTTGACCTTTTTAAAGAATGAGAATAACTTATATAAGCATGCTCCAGAACTTAAAGTACATAGACCTACAGTATTTGTTTCCTTTATCTTTGTTGTATCTTATCTTATCTTATATTTTTGGTTTTATTCATCATTCATTCAAATCAAAAAAATCAACATTATTATTTGAATCATTGTATTATATTGAAATAATCTGCTCCCAAGTGGCACATGTGTTTTAAAGTTTACTTCATAGCTATAAGGGAAAACAATAATAAAGACTTTGAATGAAATATGGTGGATATAATGAAAATGCTCAAGAATGAGTTTCTCATTTATTAGATAGATGACATACGTTACAGGAATGAGAACCTGAAAAGGTTACGACGAGGCATGAGGTTAAGGACTCTGTTAACCTCTGTACTTGCAAAAGATCAACTTTTCATGAACCAAACAGACCTGTTATCAGCTTTGAGACAAGTTGTGACAAGATAGGAGGAAGTTAATCTGAAAAGGTCTAAGCCACCAACAATGCTATAAAAGTTGACACCTGATTCCAATAGCATTTTTTAAAGTAGATGGTTAATATTGATAAGATTTTTTCTGTTTAATAATTGTATTAAAAGACATAAACAGTATGAGTACAAGTTCATTCTAAACTCCCATTTGGGGTTTGAGGTGGGAGGAAAACTCACTGTGGGTTACAGTTATGTACATATGTTAGTCTGTTAAGATTCTGCCGATAAGCACGTGACCCTTTCTCAGAAATACTGAAGCATTTATTCCACATATTTGGTTTTAAACTTTACTGGCCTGATGGAAAAATATGATATGATATGATGTTATTGTTACAGGTCAGGAAGTGGAAGATGCTGGCTCGCCATCACAGCGACGGTACAGGCAAGCAGAAGGAAACAGAGTCAGACGTCCACCAGGGAGGTTGTCAGTCATGGGGGGTCCATGCCTCACCCATCCTGGCCAGCCCAGTCATGCTGGAGTGCTCCATCTGCAGTGGACCCTACATAAGCTATGCCCTGGAGGATATCTGGCAGCCACGGCAACGCACACAGGCAAGTTCATTCTGTCTGTAGCTAATTAAATTACAGGTAGCAAACACTCATTTATCACCGTTATCAGTGGATCACAAAGCAGGGGATTTCCAAGTGTCCTTGATGAGGTTAGTTCAGGGAATCTCTAGAGAAATTATGGATTGTCAACATCCTTTTATAACATACAACAGATGTTATTTCGCTGGGTTATGTAGGGTAAGCAACTCAATGACTTACAATAAATAGTTAAAGTAGCTATTTGTAAGTTTTGCTATAACCAATGTTAGCGTTAACAGCTGTTTACCTACCAGTCTTAGAAGAGACGTTATGAGTTCAGCATCCAACTTAATTCCTTTACTTGCCAAGAGCTGTCTCCACAGCTGTCTCTGCAACTCTTGTTTTGCTTCTATTTCTATCACTGCTTTTCTCCTACATAAGTTAGCATGCTAACCAGCTAGCTCCGGCCCAGTCAGCCAGTTGCTTCACTTTCCGATACCAAGTCACTGTATCGTCTGTATTGTCTGCCCTGAAGATGTAGCTCTGCTCAGAGGGAGTATTATAACCTCTTGGCAAGACTGGTAAGTAAACAGCTGGTAATGCTAACGTTAGCTATGTAGCCATAACAAAACTTACAAATAGCTCCTTTAATTTAGTTATATGATAACACCAACTGGCAGTTGACAAAATAATGAAAATAATTGTTAGAGGGAAACATGTCATGACTTTAGTTGAAGTAACTTAACATTATACACAGCCCTGTCTTATATTATACAAGCCAAGGAGATACACCCAGAGAAATGTTCCTAATTTCTTTAACTATAAAAATCAAAACATTTGTAGCCTTTTTACTGTTGAATGAGTTTTATCATATGACTCGCAGTCAAGTCATGCAGGCCTCTACCTCTCCTTGACCCTTACAAAGACAAAAACTATTCCCCCAACTGTCTCTCTTTGCCTCTGCTGGAACAACCCAAACTTTCTGTCTTGTGTTGGAAAAATAAATCCACCATGAAATATTAATGAACAGAAAGCCTAGATTCACCATCACTATGGATACTACTCCATCAGATCTCTTTACTGAATCAATAAACAACCTGAAGTAAGAGAGAGGAAGGACATGACTGAAGTGAGGCAAACGGAGGGAGAGGACATAGGGGCATGAATGGTAAAGTGATTCTGACTATGGAGAAATATTGACAGTATGAGGGGATATGAAGAGCAAGCAGTATATGTATATATGTGTGTGTGTGTGAGAGTGTATCTGAGAGAAAAAGATTTGATAGACGAGGCTACTGTCAGTTATATTAAGACTTATGCAGAGATGAAATGACCAGCATGATAGGCAGACTATTGGAGGCAGCATCTCTGAGTGACTAAACAAACTGATGAGATTGAAACAACTCATGTACGCGCACACACACACACTCACACACACACATACACACACACACACACACACACACACACACACACACACACACACACACGCATGCCTCAGCTTGTCTTGTTCTCAGAAAACACCCATGGGAGAATACTGAGAGCTGCGATAAGTTTTCAGAGTTACCGCGTGGAATAGCAAACTAGGCTAAGACTGTATTTAACACAGACACTTTGAAAAGTTGATGACTGACAGCGACATCTCGAAAAACTCATATCTGACACGACAGCGCAACTTTCATGGGAACGTCCTGAGATGCTTATGCTGCTGGTCCAATGACAGCTGCCAATTATACTGTTACTGTATGTGAAAAGCTAAAGTGGGACAGACATAAGTAGCTGCTCTTGAGACATACAGTATGCCACGTTTGAGGATTATCGAGTTTTATAATCAATCGGGTCAAAGATCAACTCTCACACACAAACACACACACACCCGGCTAAACAGGCAGTGATAGAAAGTACATACATTTACTTTAGTGCTTTATTTAATGACAGTTTTGAGATTCTTAGTATTTGAACTAACCAGCAATTAATAATTCTATTTCTCTACATGTTGAGGGAAATGTATTATAAGAACATATTATAAACTTATAAAATACAATGACTTGGTATAGAAGGTAAATAAACACACTGTGATGTTCATGAAGCAGATGTCCTGTTCAATCCTTGGCCCAAGCTGAGTAAGATCAAACTGCCATTAGGTCAGTTAAAAAACGAAAGCACAATATTGTCATGTTATAGAGCAGAGGTTTCTCACCGCTTTCAGCACAGGAGCCCAAATGATTGAATGCAGTCTCACCCTGGAAACTCATTAAAACACATCACGTGGGAAACCGACTGAAACTGGGTCGGGGAACCAGCAGTTTTGGAAACGCTGATTTAGGTTCCTGCTGTTCCGAAAGGTCATGACTCGTGATGCCGCTGTACGCCAAAACTTGTCAAGAGCTAAGAAAAGGCAGCTTAGATCAGTGCTTTTCAACCATTTTGGTGTGTTACTGTTTAAAGATACAAATCATTTTAGGGGTTAAATTTATCCAGTAAATCAAAAGAACAAAAGCAATGATTAGAACAGAATTTGACACAGCAAAAATATGTCTTCTCTACTCTGCTGTCCTGTTAATCATCTAGCGACCCCTCAGATTTGTCTTGTGTCCCCTTGTACCTACAGCTTCCAGGCCTTATGTTGGGATCAGACCCTTTATTTTTGAGTTTATCTGATGGGCACTTGAAAGGGTGTTATAATCCTAAGGGCTAAACTGTATGACCATTAAACTGAATTCTAACAAGAAAATAAAACTGGATTTTCGTGGTTCACACTCTGAAAAGCTAATGTCAGTGTAGATGCATCAATATGTGATTTATGTATGCTTGAATACAGTTTCATGGGTATTTTGTTTTAACTATCTGGAGATCACCAGGCAAAAACAAAATATTTCCATTTTCATTTCCTTGTCTTTGTGGTTTGAGTGTTTGAGTTGTTTTTACTAAGCAATGCCATATTTCTTTCCTAGGCGATGGACCTGTACTACCACAATGAGTCAGACCCAGACAGCTACTGTTGCCCTGGCGACAACAGTAAGTCACCATCAACTAAGCCTGTTGTTTTGTATTCCTCCTCTTCCTCTTGTCTCTCCTTTTTTCCAATCCGTCTTTCACACTGTGTCTCCGGCGCACAAACTCTCCCTCCTCTGTTATCTTTCTCCGGCACCTCCCTTCGTCACTGGCAGATCGTTTCTCTTTATTATCTGCAGTTTAGTTTATTTTTTACCATCAATCCAAAATTATCTTCTACCATTCATTCTCTGTCTGTTTTTCACTTGTTTGTCATTTCCCTGCCGTCCAAACCTGATGGCTGTGGAAGCAAAAATGATTCAGCCTGCATACATACACACTTTGTAACGTCACCTTACCTCACCACTTGGCCCTCTAATCCAACCTCTAAACGGCATAATAACTGTTGTCTGTAAACCCAGATTACTATTTGTTGTTCTTTCTGTGGAAACCAGCAAAATAGTAGTTGCAGACACAGTACACAGGACCGATCATCATATAAATGACACGGTGACCTTTTCTGTTTACAGCTTCACTGCAGCAGACACATGTGTGTATGTCTCTTGCTTACATGTGTGCCACTGGGCAATAGTCCATAATCGGTTTATGACATAACTGGAAGCGACTGTGCTTTAATTTTCCATCATGCCCATTATTTCTGCCACACATTGCAGTCCAATCCAAAGGGCACAATCTGGGTTCGTGTGACATTCTGGCACAGAGCCTATCTACGGTGTTGCTACTTTTACCTTTGCTGGGAATCTTGCAGACATGAGCTCTTCTCATGAGTCTTTTTATGTGTGTGTGTGTGTGTGTGTGTGTGTGTGTGTGTGTGTGTGAGAGAGATCACAATTTTTTGTAACAAACTTTAACTTCGTTTTTCTTTGGATTCAGAAAATTACATTTAATTAACATTTAAGATGCATTGCGTTGCAATGCTTCTACGCTATTTTGCTTTTCCACAAGGAACCATTCATTTCCACTCTTGGATATAAAAATCATTCATAACAAGTACTGTATTTAAAATGTCACTTCAGTAAAAGTATAATTATTATCAGCAAAATGTATGTAAAATATTAAAAGTAAAATGAGTGTTGCACTTGTGAGTGTTATGCTACTATACATTATATAATGGGATTGTAATGTATAAGCATTTCACTGTTGATGCTACTGCTTTAATTGGTTGAGGTGTGGCCAGCTTTAACTACTTTATATACTGTTGGTTAGTTTAATTAAACAGTGCTACACATAATATAGAATCTCATTATATGTTTGTATGTAAAATCTAAAGATGTGTAAACATAGACATGAAATAGTCAAAGTACAAGTGCTGACGTGCTTGTGGCAGAGCTGCAGGTACCTGCTGTCTGCTGGAACATCTCCAAGAGAGAAATGTGACAAGAGCCCTATTCTGATGAAAATGTTTTTCACTGGGAGTAGTCTGCCTGTTAATTATGGGAGTTTTCTGAGAGAAATTCAAGCAATTAGCCGAGCTGGTGACAAGCTGTTCCTGTGGCCTCGGCCGTGATGCCGCTACACCCTGTCGTTCCAAGTTCAGCAATTAGTGGCTTCAGAAGCACTTTTAAGTTGAAGAGTGTCACACGTCACAGTGATTTACAGTGATGTAGTGATATGTGTGTGTGATGTAACGAGCAGCAAAGAGAAAGAAAGGTATAGATCCAGTAATGATAATTATAGCTAGTGGACTCTAATTTTTACAGAGGAACAAATAGCAAACAACTGGTCAGTTTCCCGAGGATAGACTTTGACTATGGCTCAGTTCTAACTAGTCATATTTCAGATCCATCCGTTGCACTGAGGTATCTACTCTTTTACTCTCTTGAGTAGGACTAATTTGCAATTATTTCTGGATAAATTAAGACTTCTTTCAAACTAAAAAAACATGGCTGACATGTCCAGCCACAGGTCTGTTCAGTCCAGTAGAAAATCCTTGACTTTAGGTTGAATTCAAGAGCAGCAAGGACATTTTGCTGTGAGAATTCACACCAAAAACCCTATGCAGAATAAAATCTCTTTACAGTGCAGACCTGTAGCAGAGCTGAGATCCTTTGTGAATGAACTCAGTACTTTTTCTACCTTGTCAGTCTGACTCAGGGTATTTAACTTGTGCAAGAAAAACGATTGATGGTGTCTAATATTTCCGAGGTTTTACTGCCATATCTACAAACTCTTCTCATGCTCTCTCCACAACATAGTTCTTTGCTTATTTTTTGTCATTTGATGCCACTGGTCAGCAGATTTATTGATTATCACCATGGAAACATTGCTTAGTTGAAAGTGGGGTCAGGTGATTAAATTTTTAGGCCTAAAATAAGTCTTTATTTTTGAGAAACTGTCTAACTTGGAGTAGACTAATCTAAGAGCAAAATCAAGACTCGCCCAAGACTTCAGACGAGTTTAAAATATCTTTGAGAAACCTGCCTCGTGTGCGTTTGTTCTCTCAGATAAAGTACAGAGTGGTCTTATGTAACAAAGCATCTGCTGAGGACACCCTTATTATACCACATTAGTATGTTCATCAACTTGCTGCAGTACAGCTAATCAGCATTTACACACTGAGTTGGTGAGCTTTTCGTTCTCAGATGACAACAGGTTTATATAACATGATTAGTAAGCCTGAGTTTGTGTGTGTGTGTGTGTGTGTGTGTGTGTGTGTGTGCGTGTGTGCGCACGCACGTTCTTTGCTCTTTTGTTTTCAGTGACATAGTGAAATACTATCAACAGGTCCTTGTCTGAAGCTGTTATTTACACTTTTCTCCCACCATTTATGACGCATCACTCACCTTCCCTTCAGAGCTTAAACAGGCAAACACACCTACACACAGACATACACATACACATGCAATACAACCAAGATATGCATGTAATTCATAAAGGCACTACTAGACAGTTCCGACAGTTTTGAGAGGATTTTTTGAACATGTTTGTTGCCATTATAACATGAAGACTTACAGCAAGTGCTTTAATAGAGACAGTGCTGTATTCAGACTGCAAATTACATAATGAACTCCCTGTCCCTTAAACCCAACTTTGACCATCACATTCATAATTCTAGCCTTAAACCAAAACCTAAATCCTCACCCTCATACTACCCCACTAAAAAATTGAGGATGCACCAAAATGTCCTCTCTTTGCAAACTCAAATAATAAATACATAAAATGCCCCCCAAAAGACTTAAATCCAATAGAACTAAATCACACTATAAAGCTTTGTTTTAGGGGTTCATAAGTGCCACATTATTTCCTCACAGAATTTTCAAAATCAACCCGGAGAGAACCTTGACAAACCACTACGATGATGGTCAATGATGAGGTAGCTGAACAGATAAGTAGCCTACTTTTTGGTAACCTAGCAAGCCAACCAGGCCACACTCCCACACTGACACTTCACCAAATCCAGTGGCAACATAAAAGCCTAGCTGTCCTCTCTGAATAGCCGAGGCTTTTATGTAACAGTGTCATTTGGTTCCTCACCACCGAGGCTCATTCACATTCATCGCCAGATCAACTATAGCTACAAACACACTCATCATCCCCGGAACAGAGAACGGACATTACAAGATGGAGGGAAGAGAGAATGATGACTGACATGAGCGGACTTAATGGATGGATGTCAACTGCCGGAGACAGCGCGGATATGGGCATGTGCTGGTCTTTGTGTATGTGTGGGTACGCTGTTGTAGGTGGGTGGGCTGAGGGTGTGTGTGTGTGTGTGTGTGTGTGTGTGTGTGTGTGTGTGTGTGTGTGTGTGTGTGTTTTTACTTCGACTTTAATATCCTGCACCTCAACTCCTCTGACGCTGCAGTGAAACCCTTCCTGTCCTTTCATCAAACGATCCCCGGGGTGTGTGTGTGTGTGTGAGTCAATGCTGGCTTTGGCAATGATGACAGTGCCACAGGGGGGTTACATAACGTACAAGTGTCTCACATACACACACACGCACACACAGACATAGAAAGGCAGTAAACACACAGCTTGAGTATTGTGGAGCCTCCTCTTGTTCGTGGTCCGAGCCTCGAGCTGCCTGTAAATTCAGAGGGAGAAGAGGGCCAGAAAGGAAAAACACTGTGTGGAGCTTTTGTTAGTATTTCTCCCTCTCTCTCTCTTGCTCTCTCTCTCTTTCTTCCTCTCTCCTCATATTCTCTCAACACCTCTCTCTCATTTCATTCAACTCTGGGCTATGACCACAGATGCAGACACAAGAGCAGTGCTTACACTCCTTTGGAGGTAACGTAACAATTTTTTTTAAAGCATTCACCACTACGTTTTTTTTTTAGCTCTTTGTGTCAGGTTTTCAAGGTCAACACTTTTTCTGTGCTAGTGCACACTTTCCTTATGTTCTTACTGCTCTCTTTTGAGGAGGCAATATGTGACGTGCAAGCTCTCACTTGTTTGGCTCGTGATGCTTTCAAGTGCTAATAACAGATGTCGGTTTGTGTCTCACACGGACTGCTACTGTAGTGTCGAGGGTGAGATATAGTAGGTAATAAATACACACTGATGGATGGTACTTTATCGCCGCAACTCGTGCTGTCTCAAGGAGAAATTTCTTTTTCTAACCAACTGCGTGAGGTTCTTGGCATTTCGGTGAGGGAGGCGTGTGTTGGACACCTTGAGGGAACATAGGAAGCACCTGATGTGCCCTTTCTCGCTCTATTTTAGAAAGTGTGTGTGTGTCTGTGTGTGTGTGTGTTCTGTCAGTCTCCCTGCAAAGTTTGTTTTGCCCTCCAGCTCTCTGTATGTGTGTGTGTGTGTGTGTGTGTGTGTGTGTATGTGTGAAAATGTGTGTGCATCAGGTGGCTGTGGGGGACAGATTAATAATAGATTTGACCTGAGTTAAGGGAGAAACAGAGACAGCAGTAAAGAGTGGATGCTATATTTAAAAACTGCAAAGTCATACATGCAGCCACACAATGATTTTCTCCAAGAGAGGCCGGGGGTCAGGAACAAAAGAATACACACACTCTCTCTCTCTCACACACACACATCCACAGCCATCTTCTTGACTATATAATTTGTGGATGAGTCTTAATCGCTGCTTGTCTTTGTCTCTGCGCTTCCGCAGTGTAATAACGATTGCACTCGGGGTAGCTGTCGCACAAAAGCATAGCCTACATTTTCACACACTCGCTTACCTTTGAATTTGTGATTGCAGGTTTGAACACAGACAGACAGGCAGGATAAATCTTGATGGGGAAAATGAAGAAGCAGCATTTGCACCCTTAGTAACACCACAGACGTACCCTGACCAAGGCCAATAACCCCCCCCCCCACCCCCCACTGCTCCTGCTCGGTGGCCAGTGGATCAAATTGTGGTTGTACTGGGCAGCTGGTCAGCTTTTGGGGTGAATGGGTGCAACGGTGTAAGTGTACTCAAGGTAATTCCTGAAGATGAGTGAAACTTTCCAGAATAAGTAAAGTTTAAAAAAAAAAAAAAACTATTCCAGCTGAAAACACTGTCAAAGTTTCAAAGGTTCAGTTTATTAATCTGTAAAAATCCTAATAAAAAAAAACACAGGAAATAAATACCCACAAAATGAAATTTTACATATAAAAAAACATAATAAAACTGCAAATAAAACATACAAAAAAAAATATTGAAGCAGACTGTGACTAAAATGAATTAAAATATGCCGAATACCTGGGTGTATACACATGCAAAAAATAGTTGGGGGAGCAATTCATCAAGAGACAGGGGTAATATGACCCCGACTTCAAACTCCTAACTTTGAATTAATGTGAACACCATGAACTTTTTAATTCCCTCAGTGGGTGGCTATAGTGGGGAAAAACTAAGTGCCAGCCAGTGAATAAGAAACGATTTGTAAAAGAGGGAATTTTAACAACCCAAGTGGTTGCATGAGCCAGTTTTACCTTTGTGTGATGCTGAAATGTCACAGTTAAAGAAAAGTGCAGTTTCAAGTGAAGTACAGTTGAATGGTGAGCCATAATACAGACATCCATTGGCATTATGTGTTATGGATGAACAGCATTTCAAATACTTCCTTTAAATTTACAGGCACCTAAAAATAATAAAAAAGTTTATTGCAAAATTTCCAATGCCTAAAATCGAAAGTAGGAGCTCATGAGGAGCATTTGAAGGCAGCATATCCCCCGCCCTGAGGAAAACTCAACCAACCATGCGTGAAACACAAAACTGGAAGGAAATAGAGGCGGGACGTCTCCGCCCTGAACAGTAAGAAAAAAAAAAATTGCTTGATGAAACTCACCAAGAAGAAGAATGCGGTGTAGTTCGATTACCTCCCTGCCGAAGAACCTATAGCCCCTCTCTCCTTGTTGTGATTCGGGACATAAAGCATCCTTATGAAAGACAAAACGACCGCTTTGACGTGTAAGTAGTATGCATTGTATTTGAAAACAACATCGATAGATCTATCCAAGAAATCTTTATAACACTCCTATGATACTCCTATGGGAAACTAATGGTCTTATTGTGAGACTCAATGGTGTCTGTGCAGTAACCGGCCTATTGTGATATTTATAGTTTCTTTCGTAAGCATAGCTGTTAACCCACTTTGTGTCTGTGGAGTGTCTGTGTGGCTGGGAAGAAAGCCCTGGCAGACATACTTGGGGGGGGGGGGGGGGGGGGTGCTCCATCCATTCACCCCATAATCCCGTGACCTGGATTTATGGTGCTGCTATCTATGCTGGAAATGCCTCGCTGATAGGGGCTCTGTTTAAAAGTGCCAGAGAAACGTTGGCAGCTCCAGTTTGCAACTAGTTGAACTCTGGAGCCGCGGGCAGTCAAAAATGAGAACTCCCTCAGACCTGAAAGGTTTGTTTGTTTCCCGTGGAAACGGAATCTGATGTGGCTTTTCTTTGTAAAATAGTCGATTGAGGCAAGATTTACAAACATCTGTTCTGATTTTACATAAGTTTTTTTTTGTGATAATGCAGTTTGCATTATGCAACAGTTTACCTACATTGTACTGTTTTGTACAGCTGTTTGCTTACATTGTCCAGACTTGCTTTTTTTTCCCCATTAAGTGTTGCTTCATGTGGGACTTTTTTTATGCGGATTCACTCCTTTTTACTCACGGTTAACACTGACCTGTTTCATTGGATTTCCTTTGGCCTTCACAGGTGATATCGCCTTACATACTCTCATTCCACTGAGGGGTGTTGATAAAACTTGAACCAGGTGCCTTACATAACCGTGCCTAACTGATCCCGTCTGGTCCTCTGCGTGCCAGCGGCCAAAACGCAGTGCAGGGTGGCATTTCCCCCACAGAATTTCATTTTTTGAACATCACATTGAAGTGTTTTGGCTTCACCCCCTGAGAGGCTTACCGGTTATAACAGATTGAGGATCTGAGCTCTTTCTTCTTCTTCTTTTTTTCTCTCTCTCTCTGGATGCTGGATGTATTCGGGTAAGGAGTTTCTCAGTCTGTACTTTTCCACTACCGGCGGCTTTTCTTGGCATCTGGCCTCCCTCGGCTCAGGCTCTCCCTCTCGTCTTTTGTATAACCTGCGTCACTCCCGGCTGTTTTTTAATTGAGAGGCAGCCAAACAGTTAAGCTGATAGGCCTAGTTAGGAGACTATCAGATTATTTGTACAGGACCTACTTGCAGACTCAGGGGGGGTTAGGCAGGGGAGTATGGATACAACTGTGACAAAAATAATCAGTAGCTTGGAGAATGAAGCCGAGTCTCTCTTGAGCAGTTTCACCTCATGTGCACATTTACTCTGTACCCCTGGAACATTAAGTGGCACCATATGTTAACCTAGTGGACACAGCTGGGTGCCATTAGCTTATAAGATTTGTTTCTGCAGCTGGAAATGTGCTGCCTTGGTGACAATTTCAGACTGTGTGACACACGGGACGTTAAGCAAAGTTGCTATGGTATTGCACAAACATATGTGCAAATAGTACAAGCCAGCCTTGTGGTAAATGACTCTTTTTTTCCTCCTCTGTTTTTTGACGCAAGCACATCTTGAGGTGCGGCTGTGACGCGCAGGGAGCGCAACGGCCACTGATTGGTCGAGAGCGGGATCGCTCACCCTCTCGTGGCCCATTTACCGGAGTGAAATATTTGCAAGGGATTACGCCCACCGGGAGGGAGGTTGGAGGGGGGTGGAGGTGGCGTGTGGGGGGAGGAGGGCAGCTCCGCCCTCCTCCTCCTCCTGGCCTGTTATAAAACAAGAGCCAAAAGCAAGTTAGTTATATTTTGACTTTGGCCAGTTGATGAGTGCAGAGTGTCTGTTTAACTCATCACATCATGACGATCAAGACAGAAACAGAGAAGCCTGTCCTGACTTACTCGAAATCCAGAGGGCTAGTGGCTTTAGTCACTGGTATGGAGTCACAACTGGATACTTTAAGCTGATTCTTCATGACATGGATTGGCAGCTTTTTGCTTTTTTGTTTAAAAATCTAAATATTCTTTTTTTTTCTCCCATTTTTCTCCTTTGCTTTGCAGCTTTCATGAAACAGAGGAGGATGGGTCTGAACGACTTCATTCAGAGGCTTGCCACAAACTCCTACGCCTGCAAGCAGTGAGTACCATCTGACTCATGTTATTGTTCTGCATTCACCAGTGGACACAGCACTGGGAAACACAAGCAGAAATGCCAGTTGTCTGTCCTCTGGAGAAACTTTGTGACTTCATGTGACTCCCAGATCAGCTAATTCACATCTTAAAAAAAAAAAAAACAAACACACACAAAGGAGGATCTTTGTAATGCTTTCCAGTAGATGTACTAAGTTTTATTTCTTTGTTTTTTCAGTCCTGAGGTTCAGTCTATTCTGAACTTAAGTCCTCCTCAGGATGCCGAACTCATGAACGCAAACCCTTCTCCTCCTGTAAGTATATTTGAATTAAACAGTGAATTGTGTGCTTCTTCCTTTTGTTCACACTTTGACATATGCAGAGATGCACAAACGTTTCCTCTCTTAACATGTTTGCTATACATTTTGGAGTTATGTTATGGCTCTAACTCCCCCCATCCTTTTCTCCCTTGCTCCCCCTCTCACAGCCCAGTCCATCCCAACAGATCAACCTCGGTCCATCCTCCAACCCTTCAGCCAAACCCAGCGACTTTCACTTCCTCAAAGTGATCGGCAAGGGCAGCTTCGGCAAGGTCCTGCTGGCACGCCACCGCGCCGATGACCAGTTCTACGCGGTCAAAGTCTTACAGAAAAAGGCCATTCTAAAGAAGAAGGAGGTAAATGCGCTTGTACACAAGGCACTCACACTGGAAACACACACTCAGATTAGCTCATACCACAAAAAGGCCTCTTCTGGTCAACATGTCCAACCCCTGCTCTTTGTGTTACCTCAGGAGAAACACATCATGTCAGAGAGGAATGTGCTGCTAAAGAATGTCAAGCACCCGTTCTTGGTGGGTCTGCACTATTCTTTCCAAACGGCAGATAAACTCTACTTCATCCTGGACTACATCAATGGAGGCGAGGTGAGTCACTTGCTGAACTGCTGCCCGAAAAGAAGAGGAGAGAGATGGAAGGAGGAGAAGGGAGGAGCTGAGCTATTTAAAGAATGAAGTTGATTGAACGAGGAATAGCTGAAAGAAAAAAGGGGAAGGGAGGTAGTGGACACAACCTGTTAATTCAGAATGATAATCAGACATGAAGATGAGGCAGAGACAAGAGACAGACAAGAGGGGGATTTCCTGTCATGAGAAGCAGAACAGAGGCTGTCGCTCTCTTGTCTCTTTTTTTCGGTCTCTCTTTCACTAAAGGAAACACCTCTCAGGAAATCATGGGGTGGGCTGGGACAGCGGGAGAGACTCGAGGGGCCAAAATTAGCAGCGCCATTCAGACTCAGTGTGTGTCTAATCGAGCTAATTTCCTGCGATTGTTGGACGAGCAAAGACAGTGCTGATTAAATATGGGGCCTTATCAGGAAACAGGACACATTTACTCTCCTTCTCCCCTTTCTCTTTTCTTCCTCTCTTTTTTCTCTCCATCCTACTGCTCTCTCACTCCACCTCTGGCCCTCATGTCATCCGTCCTCCCCTGTCAAACTTTTAAAGCCGTCTCCTTCCTGCCTCTTTATTTCCTCCCATCCAGTTTCCTTTCTGTCTCTGTATCTGTCCCTTTATTATTGGCCTCTCGTGTACTAATTTCCTATCTGTGCACACATCTATGTCCCTGCAGCTTCACAGCCTCTGTAGATTAAGCATGAAGAAAAATTATACACTCATGAATAACCCTTGCTCTCCTGTGTTTTTCTCTTTCTTCCAGCTGTTCTACCACCTACAGAGAGAGCGCTGCTTCCTTGAGCCCAGAGCCAGGTTCTACGCTGCAGAGATCGCCAGCGCTCTGGGCTACCTCCACTCCCTCAACATTGTCTACAGAGACCTGAAGCCAGAGAACATCCTGTTGGACTCAGAGGGACACATCATCCTCACAGATTTCGGCCTGTGCAAAGAGAACATCGAACCCAACGGGACCACGTCGACCTTCTGCGGTACGCCAGAGGTAAGGATGAATTCTCCAGTCATGCTGACTCCTACTGTTTCGGTCTTTTGACAGCATTCTGTAATATTCAGTATGCAACGCTCACCACTTCTCCCTGTCTCTGCCCCCCCCCTGCAGTATTTAGCTCCTGAGGTGCTACACAAGCAGCCGTATGACAGGACAGTAGACTGGTGGTGTTTAGGAGCTGTTCTCTATGAGATGCTCTATGGCCTGGTGAGTAACATTCACACTACATCATTTTATTGTAAACTTACATCCCACCCTCAATATCTTCTTCATAACATTAGAAATACAGCTTATACTATATTATTTAGTTCTACTGTACACCTCTGAATAACAAAGGTACAGTTCTTTGACATCATTTATGTTCCGCGTGTTGGCACAGGAATCTATGCGTGATTTAAAATGATATAATCAGTGTTTTGTCATGTGGATTCCTGAGATCTGAATCATTTCCTTTTGTCCCTCCTCAGCCTCCGTTCTATAGCCGTAACACAGCTGAGATGTACGACAACATCCTGAACAAGCCACTGCAGCTGAAACCCAACATTTCCAACGCAGCCAGACACTTGCTGGAGGGCCTTCTGCAGAAGGACCGGACCAAGAGGCTGGGCTGCACAGAAGACTTTGTAAGTGTTTGATTATGTGATTCCATATGTGTGTGTAGATGGTTTTTTTTAAATTTTTTTTTACACATTATCTCTGTTAAAGCCCATCCTTTAATAGTTTGTTTCTCCGCTCTTTTCCAGATTGAAATTAAGAACCACATATTCTTCTCCCCCATCAACTGGGATGACCTCAATTCAAAGAAGATCACCCCTCCCTTCAACCCCAACGTGGTATGTTCCATTTTAATACTCAAATAAGTGCTGACGATGGCAGATTTAGGATTTTCTACATTATAGTCTCCCTCTTTCCTCAGCTCTCAGTATTTGCAGCATGCACGCAGCGAATTAAAACATTTCCAATTATGGCTTGGTATTTTTACAGCCAGACTAATCCCCTGTTGTCTCTCTCTTCCATTACCCCTCTCTGCCCCCAGACGGGACCCAATGACCTGCGGCACTTTGATCCAGAGTTCACAGATGAGCCGGTGCCCAGCTCCATTGGCTGCTCCCCAGACAGTGCACTTGTCACAGCCAGCATCAAAGAGGCAGCCGAGGCCTTTGTGGGCTTCTCCTATGCCCCTTCTATGGACTCTTACCTATAGGATTTAAACACAGACACTCAATGGACACCAGTTTAGACTTACAGGACAAGAACCTTGACATGTCCATGGATCTGCATCTTGACCCCACCCCCTACATTTCCCATCAGGATTGATGGATATTTTCGAACCAACCCATGCAACAACTCTGTATCTACAAAAGTTTATACATGTGCACTTTCTACAATCTCTCCAACTCTTAAATACATTTAAGAAGACTTGCTACAAGAGGATGCCTGACATTAAAAGGACTTATTGGGGTTGTAATCCTCCATTTTACCACGATTTACCAACGCACAAATTCTTCAACCTTCCACAGCAGACACAAACCAAGATCCCTCTTCAGCCTTTGATTGCTCATCTGTAACCTGATAGTGGAGGTCCTTTGCACATAGCTCAGGCAGCTTAAAAGCCCCCCCCCCCCTTCCGACCCTGAAACCACAACTGACAAGCACACACACACACCAACTTCCACCTTTTCTCAAAAGAGGAAGGCTGGGCCGTACTGTACCAGCCCTGAAAAGGAATTCCATCTTCATCTGTGTAGCGAAACATCTTCTCTCTTTTAAGATTCTGTCTACCACCCATGGGGACCTGCGTGTTGAGTCTGAACGAGTAGCTCGGAGATGACATTCATTTTGGTGCTTTAGTTTCTTCTTATTTCCTTTCTGCATGTTTGAAAAGGGAGTCATTTGAAGCTGAATGTTACAGAGGGGGACGTTTTTATTTCTTTCAAAGGTGCCTTTATTTTTCTTCCCTTCTCTCCATCAGAACTCTTTTGGGTTTGTCTGTGTCAAACCTTAATGTCACAGTTTCACTCGTTGGGTTTTTTTTTTTTTTTAAGTCACCAGAGAGGAATGATGTAGCACTAAATTTTATACTCCTCCTCTGTCTTTAACACGTGAGATGTAGGAACTCAACTGATGTTTCATATCTTTCATTTGCACATAAAACAATAACGGTAATGCTGATAGAGAGAGACAGACAGAGAGAGAGAGAGCACTGCTGCTAGGTGAGAAAGACAGTAACGTGTTCAGAGGTGTTTGTGTAGTTCTGCTTGCCAACTGTGTCCCCCTCATATAGTCTTCCATTCGCCTCACAGTAATGTAACGGCGGCCTGCTGACAGGCTGACTACATTGAAACTGAACATTCCATTTTAATATTGCTGTAATGCAGTTTGATGGTATTTAAGTTTGTTTGTATATTTGGAGTTATGTGTACTAGTTTTAATGTATATTGAACAAAAAACGACTAAAGGTATGCTTAAATATGTATATGTAACAATTCATGTTAAATGTACTGTAAATTGTAAAATTGTTTAAGATTTATGTGACCATGTTCAGTTTGCAATAAAAGTTTAACTTTATTACACCTTAAAAACTGGTTAAGGCTTCATTTTATTGGTTTTTCTTGTAGTCTGAATTATGCAGGTTCATCTTCTTTTAACATTGGCATTGAATATCCAGCATCTGCAGAAAATAAGCACATCAAAGCATTTTTTAAGTTAGAGAGTAAATTTAAAAATGTAAGGAATGAAGATCAAATGGTAAACATTTACTAGTCTGGTTGGAAGAGGCCTGAGGTACTGACCTCTGCCAGACGTCCCACATAAGTGGCGAATGGACTTTAACCACTCTTCATGCGTCAGCAGCCTTATACAACAATGATTGTGACGTCCAAGTGTGTGAGTGTGTGTGTGTGTGCATGGATGGCTGCCTTCACTGGCAAATTATTGGCTGGTCCCAGATAGACTGATGAGGCCACACCAGGACAAAAAGATATTAATGAACCCAGTTCAGCAGAGATGCTTTACAATGCACGGAAGAGCACTGATTTTCGATGCAAAATAATATTGATAAATCACGTGGGAATAACATAAATTATGTCTTCAGTAAGTTTACAGCAGGGTGGTGTGTTGATGTCCTTCTGCTTGAGTTCAAGGTTGTGTTGTCTGCTGAGGTGCATGCTGAATATCTGCCAGATCCAGGAGGTTATTATGTAGGTGACCTCTGACCTCTAACTTCCTGCCCCACAAAAGATTTACATTATAAAAGGACTGTGAGGAAACGGTGCTGGGTGAGACCCATAAAAGATTTAACTCTGTGGACTTGTCCAGCCAATAGTTTGTTGCTCTTAGACGTTGCTTGTAAATTCAGTAAATCCAGAACAAAAGGGCTGCAGAATATTTATGGTTTGAACTATAACATAGTTATATATAAGTCTTTACAGAGCATCAATGCTTTTCAGAATTAGACAATACTGATGGCATCTTTTTGAGAGACTATATCCCTATCTAAAATAATGATCTACACAGAGTTTATATGTATGTGTTCTGAGATTAAAGACTCTTCAGTTCACTGCCCTTCACTGAACACATATCTGTGCCCCATTATTATCTTAAAAACTAAATTCACTGCTGTCACTGTAGTTTTTACCATCACTGTTGCCCACTGCTCTTGATCTCTACAAAGGGAAACAAATCTATAGAAAAATAAAATAAAAAAACAAATACTGATTACGGATGCATCATGAAGATAGAGGCACAATCAATAAAACAAAAAAACATATACATGTAGGGAAAAAGTTTGGAATATTTTGGATATCATTAGTTTACTACACAATTGTTATTAGCTCTCATGTAGTTTTCAATCTCGGTATATAAAATTGTATTGTGCTGAAGATGTGCACAGTCTTGCACTACCATCTGCTGGCCAAGCCTTGAACTTGTAAAGTAAAACTAGCTGCTGATTTCACACACACACAAAATTCACGACAAATATGACTTTGTGACTGTGCAAGAGATGTTTTAATAGACTGAGCTGACTGAGATGCAGTCAGGGGAGGAGTGGCAGATCTTTTTGGGAGAGGAGATGAAAACAGGCTTGATAGAAAAAGTAGAAGCAGATGGATTTGACATTACTGCCATTTTAACATTCTGAGAAATAAAGGTAAAATTACAAATCTGTCTTTTACTTCAGCACCAAGGACAGCAGCACTCTCTCTGCTACTAGGGGATGGAAAGGGGGATGGCAAGTTAAGAAGAGTTTGGTTGTTTTGCTAACAAGGGAGGCGGCAAAGGCCCTCAAATTCAAAACTATAGTCCAGTCAGTTGGCTGCAAGGTCTTGTACTCAAAATCTCTTTATTTATTTGTTTTAATTTTCTCATATAGTAATACCATATTTTCTGATGGCTAAAACTTGCCAGACTGTGACCCTCATTCCAGTGATTCTCTTGATCTTTCAATAGAGTTTTTGGTGTTAACCAGTCTTTATAAGGGTATAGTATAGTAAGTAAAATATAATAAGTAAAATATAGTAAGGCAAAAATTTTTACAAAAATGTCATAGTATAGCAAGGCATAAATATGTGAAAAAAGCATAGTATATTAAGGCATTAAAATAACAAAAAACTTCATATTATGATTTGGCTTTAAAGTGTCATAGTATAGTAAGGCATAGAAATGGCAAAAAACATTACAGTATAACAAAATATAAAAATGTCAAAAAAAACTTTGTAGTATAGTAAGACATCACATGTCATAGTATAGAAAGGCATACAAATATTAAAAAAACGTCATAGTATAGTAAGGCATACAAATATTTTAAAAATGTCATAGTATAGTAAGGCATGAAAATATAAAAAAAAAATCCTAATATAGTAAGGCATTCAAAATGTCAAAAAACATCATAGTATAGTAAGACATAAAAATATCAAAAAACGTCATAGTATAGTAAGGCATATAAAATTTAAAAACGTCATAGTATAGTAAGGCATAAAAATATGAAAAAAACATCATAGTATAGTAAGGCATATAGATATTAATAACGACATAGTATAGTAAGGCATAAAAATATTTAAAAAACGTCATAGTATAATAAGGCATGAAAATATCAAAAAACGTCATAGTATAGTAAGGCATAAAAATATAAAAAACATCATAGTATAGTAAGGCATAAAAATATTTGAAAACTTCGTAGTATAGTAAGACATCACATGTCATAGTATATAGTAAGTCATAAAAATATTTTAAAAAAACGCCATCGTACAGTAAGGCATAAAAATATTTTAAAAATGTCATAGTATAGTAAGGCATAAAAATATTTGAAAACTTCATAGTATAGTAAGACATCACATGTCATAGTATATAGTAAGTCATAAAAATATTTTAAAAAAACGCCATCGTACAGTAAGGCATAAAAATATTTTAAAAATGTCATGGTATAGTAAGGCATAAAAATATAAAAAACATCATAGTATAGTAAGGCATAAAAATATCAAAAAACGTCATAGTATAGTAAGGCATAAAAATATAAAAAAAACATCATAGTATAGTAAGACATGAAAATATAAAAAAACGTCATAGTATAGTAAGGCATAAAAATATAAAAAAAAAGTCATAGTATAGTAAGGCACAAAAATATCAAGAAAACGTCATAGAATAGTAAGGCATAGAAATGTCAAAAAATGTCACACTATAGTAAGGCATGAAAATATAAAAAAACGTCATAGTATAGTACAGTAAAAAAATATAAAAAAAACGTCATAGTACAGTAAGGCATAAAAATGCCAAAAAACATCATAGAATAGTAAGGCATAAAAATGTCAAAAAAGGTCATAGTAAAGTAAAGCATCAAATGTCATAGTATAGTAAGGCATAAAAATGTTAAAAACATCATAGTATAGTAAAGCATAAAAATGTTAAAAACTTCATAGCATAGTAAGGCTTGAAAATATTAAAAACATCATAGTATAGTAAGGCTTGAAAATATTAAAAACATCATAGTATAGTAAGGCATAAAGATATTTTAAAAACATCATAGTATAGTAAGGCATAAAGATATTAAAAAAACGTCATAGTATAGTCAGGCATAAAAATATAAAAAAAAACGTCATAGTATAGTAAGGCATGAAAATATCAAAAAACATCATAGCATAGTAAGGCATAAAAATGTTAAAAACGTCATAGTATAGTAAGGCAAAAAACTTCATAGTATAGTAAGGCATAAAAATATTTTGAAAACGTCTTAGTGTAGTACGGCAAAAAAATATAAAAAAACTTCATAGTATAGTAAGGCATAAATATTTTTTAAAAACGTCATAGTATAGTAAGGCATAAAAATATATAAAAAAAACGTCATAGTATAGTAAGGCATAAAGATATTTTAAAAATGTCATAGTATAGTAAGGCATGAAAATATCAAAAAACATCGTAGCATAGTAAGGCATAAAAATATTTTAAAAACGTCATAGTGTAGTTAGGCATAAAAATATGAAAAAAAAGTCATAGTATAGTAAGACATGAAAATATAAAAAAACGTCATAGTATAGTAAGGCATAAAAATATAAAAAAAACGTCATAGTATAGTAAGGCACAAAAATATCGAAAAACGTCATAGTATAGTAAGGCATGGAAATGTCAAAAAATGTCACACTATAGTAAGGCATGAAAATATAAAAACGTCATAGTATAGTAAGGCATAAAAATATGAAAAAAACATCATAGTATAGTAAGGCATATAGATATTAATAACGACATAGTATAGTAAGGCATAAAAATATTTAAAAAACGTCATAGTATAATAAGGCATGAAAATATCAAAAAACGTCATAGTATGGTAAGGCATAAAAATATAAAAAAAACATCATAGCATAATAAGGCATAAAAATGTTTGAAAAACTTCGTAGTATAGTAAGACATAAAAATATTTTGAAAATGTCATATTATAGTAAGGCATAAAAATATAAAAAACATCATAGTATAGTAAGGCATAAAAATATCAAAAAACGTCATAGTATAGTAAGGCATAAAAATATTTATAAAAAGTCATAGTATAGTAAGGCACAAAAATATCGAAAAATGTCATAGTATAGTAAGGCATGGAAATGTCAAAAAATGTCACACTATAGTAAGGCATGAAAATATAAAAACATCATAGTATAGTAAGGCATATAAATATTAATAATGACATAGTATAGTAAGGCATAAAAATATTTAAAAACGTCATAGTATAATAAGGCATGAAAATATAAAAAAACGTCATAGTATAGTAAGGCATAAAAATATAAAAAAAACATCATAGTATAGTAAGGCATAAAAATATTTGAAAAACTTCGTAGAATAATAAGACATAAAAATATTTTAAAAATGTCATAGTATAGTAAGGCATAAAAATATAAAAGACATCATAGTATAGTAAGGCATAAAAATAATAAAAAACGTCATAGTATAGTAAGGCATAAAAATATTAAAAAAACATCATAGTATAGTAAGACATGAAAATATAAAAAAACGTCATATTATAGTAAGGCATAAAAATATTTAAAAAACATCATATTATAGTAAGGCATAAAAATATTTGAAAAACGTCATAGTATAGTAAGGCATAAAAATATAAAAAAAACATCATATTATAGTAAGGCATAAAAATATTTGAAAAACTTCGTAGTATACTAATACATCACATGTCATAGTAAAGTAAGGCATAAAAATATTTAATAAAACGTCATAGTATAGTAAGGCATAAAAATATGAAAAACATCATAGTATAGTAAGACATAGAAATGACAAAAAATGTCACACTATAGTAAGGCATGAAAATATAAAAAACGTCATAGTATAGTACGGCAAAAGAATATTAAAAAAACGTCATAGTACAGTAAGGCATAAAAATATAAAAAACATCATAGTATAGTAAGGCATAAAAATATCAAAAAACGTCATAGTATAGCAAGGCATAAAAATATAAAAAAAAACATCATAGTATAGTAAGACATAAAAATATTTAAAAAACATCATAGTATAGTAAGGCATGAAAATATTAAAAAACATCATAGTATAGTAAGGCATGAAAATGTTAAAAATGTCATAGTATAGTAAGGCATAAATATGTTAAAAAAGCATAGTATATTAAGGCATTAAAATAACAAAAAACTTCATATTATGATTTGGCTTTAAAGTGTCATAGTATAGTAAGGCATAGAAATGGCAAAAAACATTACAGTATAACAAAATATAAAAATGTCAAAAAAAACTTTGTAGTATAGTAAGACATCACATGTCATAGTATAGAAAGGCATACAAATATTAAAAAAACGTCATAGTATAGTAAGGCATACAAATATTTTAAAAATGTCATAGTATAGTAAGGCATGAAAATATAAAAAAAAAATCCTAATATAGTAAGGCATTCAAAATGTCAAAAAACATCATAGTATAGTAAGACATAAAAATATCAAAAAATGTCATAGTATAGTAAGGCATAAAAATGTTAAAAACGTCATAGTATAGTAAGGCATAAAAATGTTAAAAAAACATCATAGTATAGTAAGGCTTGAAAATATTAAAAACATCATAGTATAGTAAGGCAAAAAACTTCATAGTATAGTAAGGCATAAAGATATTTTAAAAACATCATAGTATAGTAAGACATAAAAATATTTAAAAAACATCATAGTATAGTAAGGCATAAAAATATTAAAAAAACATCATAGTATAGTAAGGCATAAAAATATAAAAAACATCATAGTATAGTAAGGCATAAAAATATTTGAAAACTTCGTAGTATAGTAAGACATCACATGTCATAGTATAGTAAGTCATAAAAATATTTTAAAAAACGCCATCGTATAGTAAGGCATAAAAATATTTTAAAAATGTCATAGTATAGTAAGGCATAAAAATATAAAAAACATCATAGTATAGTAAGGCATAAAAATATCAAAAAACGTCATAGTATAGTAAGGCATAAAAATATAAAAAAACATCATAGTATAGTAAGACATGAAAATATAAAAAAACGTCATAGTATAGTAAGGCATAAAAATATTAAAAAAAAGTCATAGTATAGTAAGGCACAAAAATATCAAGAAAACGTCATAGAATAGTAAGGCATAGAAATGTCAAAAAATGTCACACTATAGTAAGGCATGAAAATATAAAAAAACGTCATAGTATAGTACAGCAAAAAAATATAAAAAAAACGTCATAGTACAGTAAGGCATAAAAATGCCAAAAAACATCATAGAATAGTAAGGCATAAAAATGTCAAAAAAGGTCATAGTAAAGTAAAGCATCAAATGTCATAGTATAGTAAGGCATAAAAATGTTAAAAACGTCATAGTATAGTAAGGCATAAAAATGTTAAAAACTTCATAGCATAGTAAGGCTTGAAAATATTAAAAACATCATAGTATAGTAAGGCAAAAAACTTCATAGTATAGTAAGGCATAAAGATATTTTAAAAACATCATAGTATATTAAGACATAAAAATATTTAAAAAACATCATAGTATAGTAAGGCATAAAAATATAAAAAAAACATCATAGTATAGTAAGGCATAAAAATATAAAAAACATCATAGT
>NW_019524083.1:57955-58041 GCF_002814215.2 Seriola lalandi dorsalis | reverse complement strand
AAGAGGGTGAATCACCATCAGGCTGAGGCCTCGCGCTCTCACTGAGAGTCTGGTGTTCAGACTGAGACTGGGGGGGGGGGCCCTCA
>NW_019524083.1:51406-52157 GCF_002814215.2 Seriola lalandi dorsalis | reverse complement strand
CTCTCTCTCTCTCTCTCTCTCTCTCTCTCCTTTTTCTATCTCATTATCCCACCCTCTCTTTCTTTCTGTCTGCCCCCCTCCACCTTTACCCCCCCTTCCCTCTTCTGTCTGCACTCGTCTTTTCCTTGCTCGCCCACCCCCCGACTCCCCCGCTCCTGTTTGAGGCTCGACGCAGCAGACTATTAAAAATGTCCTCCGTCAAGATGAGACTGTGTTGTAAACAAAGAGAGAGAGAGAGAGAGGATGCAGGGGACAGGTAGAGGGATGAGAGATGAACAAAGGAAAAACAGAGGTGAACTGAATCAGGACAATATTCATTCACCTGTTTAACCTGAGCTCTGAGGTTCATGATGTCACAGTTTTCACCTGTAGCCTCCGACGACTTTCTTACACCTTCAGTTAAGATTTCTCTTAAAGTCTGAGTTAAGGTTTCCTTAAAATAAACACACCGCACACAACATCCTTAAGTCTTCTTCTTAAAGTTTTCCTTAAAATGTTCACGTTAGGTCTTCTCCTTATCTTAGTCTTAGACTTAAGGAATCACTTAGAGTCAGTAAAGACCTTAGAGACCAAACTGAGGTCAAAGCTCCGGTTCCTCCGACTCTGTCTGAACTGTAACGCGGGGGAGTTCCCTCAGAACAGGAGGATGAGATCACAGGTATCACAAGGGCTAATGGCAGCAGATCAACGGTCTCCATGGAAACAGTAGAATATCGCTGCTGTGAATTTCTTAACTTTTTTCCTTAACTAA
>NW_019524083.1:49557-50569 GCF_002814215.2 Seriola lalandi dorsalis | reverse complement strand
TTCCTTTCTTGACTTTTTCTTCTTTGTTTATTCTCTCATTTTCACATTTGTTTATTCCAACTAGTGTTTTTCTCTCCTTCTCTCTCTTTTTCCCTCATTTATTCTTCCTTCTCCTCCTTTCCTTTCATCCTCTTCTCTTCATTTCCTCCCCCTTTCATTTCTTCTGTCACTTTTTCCTCCCTCATCTCTAATCCTCGGCTCATTGCTTTTCCTCCTGTTTTTCCTCTCCCTCTCTCTCTGTCTGACACTACACCTCTCTTTCCTTCACATCCTCCTCCCTCTTTTTCCCTTTTCATGCTCCCCCCCCCCCCCCTCATTATTCGGTATAATCGGTTGTCTAGACAGCGACTCCCCACACAGATCACACCTGAGAGAGCGCAATGGAGGGAGCAGAGAAAAAAGAGTGAGAAGGAAATGAGACAGAAGAAGAGAGAGAGAGAGAGAAGAGGTGATAAAATGATTTTCCTTTGTTTTCCTCCCTGAAATTCTCCAATCATCGGGGGGGGGGTGAAAGAAACCGGGAGGGAGGGAAGAAATGAGTAATAAGAGACTGAAGGGTGTAAAACACACACACACACACACAGAGAAACTGAAACTGCAGTCAATATCCAATATATTCATTAATTTTGCTCACTACAGTCCAGACTGGTTGATTTTCTGGTGTGTGTGTGTGTCTTTATGTGTATGTGTGTGTGTGTCTGTGTGTGTGTATGTGTGTGTGTGTGTCTGTATGTGTGTGTGTGTGTGTATGTGTGCGCATGAAATTAATCTTTACCTGCAACTGTAAATTTAACATTAAAGGAGCTGTATGTAAGTTTAGTTATTGCTACATAGCTAACGTTAGCATCAAACTTCATTCCTTTACTCACCAACAGCTGTTTCCAGAGGTGGAAACAAACAACAGTGTTAACGCTAATGAAGTTAGCATGCTAACCAGCTAGCCCCGGCACGTCTCATCACTTTTCACCTTTCCTTCACAGTTTTGTACAAAAAAGAAGCTTTTCTTTTTTCT
>NW_019524083.1:40541-49212 GCF_002814215.2 Seriola lalandi dorsalis | reverse complement strand
ATGGTTTAGGGGAAGGCTACAAAAAGCTATCTCAGAGATTTCAGCCGTCAGTTTCCACTGTGAGGAACATAGTGAGGAAATGGAAGACCACAGGCACAGATCTTGTTTAGGCCAGAAGTGGCAGGCCAAGAAAAGTATCGGAGAGGCGAAGACGAAGGATGGTGAGAACGGTCAAAGACAACCCACAGACCACCTCCAAAGACCTACAACATCATCGTGCTGCCGATGGTGTCACTGTGCATCGTTCAACAATTCAGCGCACTTTGCACAAGGAGAAGCTGTATGGGAGAGTGATGCAGAAGAAGCCTTTTCTGCACACACGCCACAAACAGAGTCGCTTGAGGTATGCAAAAGCACATTTGGACAAGCCAGCTTCATTTTGGAATAAGGTGCTGCGGACTGATGAAACAAAGATTGAAGTATTTGGTCATAACAAGGGGCGTTATGCATGGCGGCGAAAGAACACAGCATTCCAAGAAAAACACTTGCTACCCACAGTGAAATTTGGTGGAGGTCCCATCATGCTGTGGGGCTGTGTGTCCGTGCTCGGCAACCATCAAACCTGACTGAACTGGAGATGTGTTGTAAGGAGGAATGGTCCAAAATACCTTCCAGAATCCAGACGCTCATTAGAGGCTATAGGAAGCGTCTACAGGCTGTTATTTCTGCAAGAGGAGGCTCGACTGAATATTGATGTGATTTTTCTGTTGGGGTGCCCAAATTTATGCACCTGTCTAATTTTGTTTTGATGCATATTGCACATTTTTTCTGTTAATCCAATAAACCTCATTTCACTACTGAAATATTGCTGTGTCCATCAGTTATTTGATTGATCAAAATGAAATTGCTGATCCAAACACCCAATGATTTCTAAAGGAAAATAATGGAAATTGTCAGGGGTGCCTAAACTTTTTCATACCACTGTAATGTCATATGTTAAAGGGAGGTTAGCTTGTTAACGTCTGTTTCTCTCCTGAAATAGTTTTTTGAAATTCTTTGCATAATTTGTTAAGACTAGAAAAAACTGGAGTTTTTATGTAATTCTCCAAGGACAGTTGTTGTGGACAAGCTAGCAGAGCAGTTGTAAACTAGCTTCTCCTCACTCTCATCTCTCTCCATCAGTCACATGACCCTTTCCTGTGCTGGTCGTAGTGCTGTGTTGAGTGTCTCTCCCAGCAAGTGATTAGCTTAGCTTAGCTTAGCTTAGCATAAAGACTGGAAACAGGAAGGAACAGAAACAGACATGTAAAAACAACAAAGTGAAGTTTCATAGAGAGAAATAAATCTGCTCATACGTCACCATGACAACAAACCTGCAGGAGTACTGCTGTTAGCTATTTACTACTGTTATAATGATTTTTGTGAGTGGGAAATGTGAACACTATGCACTGCCTTTAAAAACATTCATGGAAGTTTTCATGGTTTATTTTTTTACAACATTAAAAGTAGATTTTTTTTTAAAAACTCATTAGTGACAAAGTGAAAACAAATGTTTTATAAAACATTTTCTGTTGACTGAACTCTCCTGTTCTTCTCTGTTCAGTCCATCGATGAATCAAAGTGATACTGTGATGACTCTGACTGTGTCATCAAGGTGGGAACCCACAGGAGTATCTGTTGAGAGGAATCCAACATGTTCCAGAGAGGTCAATACTGCCCCCTACTGGTGTCTGAGTCCACTGACAAACATACACTCTGGTGGTGCATCAGAATTGAAGAAGATGTGAAACCAAGCCAATAACCAATAAATAGGATGTGGAATAATAATCTCAACATATGAACCTTTATACAACACTGACAATGAAAAACAGCAGAAACGTGTCAGTTTCTGCTATTGAGAGATAATTGTAAACTGGTTTGGCTAATTACCTGCTACGTTGTGAATCAGTACTAAAGCCAATATTAATCACTTTTAATGATATACTATGGATGTTGGGCTGGAATTTGATAAGACAAAAGGCCATGATAAGTAACAATAATTAACTTTATTTAGCACCTCACAAAAAAAACAACAGGCAATAAAATAGAATGAAATAAAAATAGAAACTACAACAAATAAATAAATAAATACATAAATCACATAAGACATATTAGAAACGGAAGAACAAAACTATAGTAACAATAAAAAGTGCAAAATTGAATGTTGATTTTTACAAGCGATAATTTCCTAAACATTTCCTCTTATGTAATTTGGTGTTTATGGGGGAAATAAAGACATTGTTCACCTGTACAGTCATTTAATTGTTAGCCTAACCTCAGTCAGTCAGCTGAACAGGCACAATTAAATTTGCATAAAGATAATCATCAGACAATAAACCATAATAAACAAATATTTAATTGGGTTTGGAAAGAATAATGTATCTATTTTGTTTGTGTGTTATGGGACATCTTTAAAAGACACAGCTCACCTCTGAAAACAAGCAGTTTACCACCTTTTTACTCGCAGAACTTCGATTCAACCACTAGATGTCACTAACTTGTTTCAACGTGTCGCCTTTTATCTTTTCCGACTGACTTGTCCTTCCTGAAATAGTGTCCCCAGCTCAACTTCCGGTCCCTGTTGTGGTTCCACAACACGCGTGAATGTCGCTGTGTGAAAAACTTTGGTGCCATGGCCGCTGATAACTGTGCTGGAAACGTTTCTTTACCTTTACGGAACCTGCTGAACTCCATCCACTGCGTCAGAGACCGAGTCAGAGGTAAATGTGACGTTATAGACGTGACGCAGCGGGAATAGATAGCGAAGCTACACGCATGCTAGCGTGTCACGCTAATGTTAGCATGAACTAAAGCTAGGTTTGTTTTGATGTCACCAGGGCTCGTTGTCTTTGCTTTGGTTTTTTGTCCTTAATGTGAGATTCAGTGTCAAACGTTAATGTTTTCGTGCTGTGGCGTTATTACCGTTTATTATTAGCTAAACTGCTAGCTTAACTGTTTGCAACATTACTATCAAACTTTCCTCTGAAGTCTGTGTGACATGTGTCCGACACAAACACTGGGTGTGACAGACGAGGCTGAAGTCAGTTTCCGATTCGGTTGATTTGTAAAAACCTCTATTATATTTGTGAAAATGCAAAAAAGATAAAACACCACCAAACCTAGCGTTAAATTTGACCTTAAATATCTAACACATGTTCGTAACAGCTGTGTAAGTTACGTTTCCTTTAACTTTCCCTTTAACTGTTCAGTTCAACACAAACTGAATCCACACCTTTTTAAACGATTTCATAAACTGTTTTTAAACTGTTTTGTTTTTAAAGTTTGAGTGAATGTCAGAGAATATGTAGTCATATATGGTCTTGTATAGTAAACAAATAAGAATCTATTTACCAGATTGAATAATCAGATTGAAATGTCTGCTTTAAATAAGTACATGTCAAATCAAGAAACTTCAGCACTTGATGCATAAATCATGATATGCCCAAATTGACCTTATAGACAATAAAACATATTGAAAGGGATAGCTGCTACAGTGTTAACAGTGTGGTGAAATATCAGTAAACTAATTGATAGAGTTCCACATCACCCAACCCAACTGTTGTCCAGTTGGAAACAGAGCAGCACGGAAATGCACAACATGACATCACAAGCTCATAATCAAATCAAATCAAGACCTGAGAATCAAACAATCAGAATCAGGGTTGTTGCCAGGTAGGATTTCACATACGAGGAATTTGCTCTGGTGTTTTTCTTCATCATAATACACATAGAAGAAGAAAAGATATAAAGAACATAAAGCAAAGCAGGTACTGCAGGTCAGGTAGTTTAAATATAAATACAAAAAAATTACAATTAAATATTTACAATAAAAATATGATATGATAAAATAAAATGTGCAATAGTTACAGTATGAAAAAACGGCACAAAACCCCACTGAAGTTAATATACAGACAATTACATAATACATAAAAAAGCCATATTTGGCCCAGGTCTTGAATGTGTGAATTTGCTTCATTTCTCCTTTTTAAATCTCTGCAAACTGAATATTTTTGGAGTTTAGACTGTTGATCAGACAAAGTAAGACCTTTGAAGACTTCACCGTGACTCTGATGGACATTTCTCACTGTTTTGACATTTTACAGACTGATGTTGTTATTTCACACCAAATAATTTGTCAAATTTATTAATTATTTGTTGTTAAATAACATCAGCTGCAGAAAGCTCTGGGTGGTACTATGATGTTGTTACTGATGTTTCTTTATTCAAATTAAAATTATCAAAGTTCAATTGTTGAAGACTTATTGATTATTTGACTAATTATTTCAGCTCTTGTTAGTTAATAAGAAATTCTGAGACATGGCTTTATGATTCTTTGGATATAAATTTCTTCTCATGTCAGTCATTTAACAGAATTAGTCGTGAAGGGAAAGAGGTTTCGTTTCTGTTTCACTCTGACTCTGAGTTTTCTAACCAATGTCTCGTTCCCACCACAGATGGAGAGTCCAATGAGTCAGATGGAGCTTTCAACCTCTCCAACTTCTGGGACACTCTGAGTTGAGTTCAGTTTGTCATAACCCCCAACTCAAGATTTCTGTTTCTTGATGAAAAACCTTTCACAAACATTTTTTTAATATATCGGATCCCTCGTTAGATTTATTACCACCTATTCATTGTCCTGTTTCATGCACAAAGACATGAAATCATCATGAAATTTGAATGTGACGTAAGTGTCTCCTCTGTCCTCAGACCAGGCAGTGAAGGCCGTGTCTCAGGAAGCCACTAAACTCAGCCTGGCCTTCTCCAAACCTCCGCTGCCGTCACAGCAGGTCAGATTATTAAATAATGGTAAATACACATTGAACAGGTAGAAGCAAACAGCTGATCTACACACACCGGGTCCGCACCACTTCCCTCGTTTGACCTCAAATCTTCTCCTCATCTAATCGTCTTTTATTGTACCAAATGTTATATGATAGTTGAAGAGTGAGAAACATTAAGAGAACTGGTGTTCACCCCTCGATCATTTCAGCGCCAGAAAGTAAAGAAACCATCTTCTGTTTTAATTGTGACGTCTTGTGTTTCTCTCCTCTGTCCTCTGCAGGATGGAGAGAAGTTGTCAGAGTCCATGATGAAGAGTGTCCTCACCCTGTCCACAGTCTATTACTGGCTACCTAAGAGCCAAGGTAACACCCTGTCACCACGAGGGCTGGATCAGCTCTGATCTCCTGATTTCATTCACAAAGATTCAGTTACATCAGTAAAAAACTAAGAATCACATTTTATCTTGGGAACTTCAACTTTTTGTACACTCACCTGGAATATGAAATTATCTTTTTTTTTTGTGTGTGTGTGTAAAGCAAGATAAAGACAAAGAAAGTGATAACATAACAAGACGTAACATGAAATAAGCTAGCGCAAAAGATAATATAATTTAAGAATGTAAAAAGATAACGTAACATAAGATGTGACTTAAGGTAACGCAGCATAAGATAACGCAAAAAGATAATATAAGAACATAAAGAGATAAAATAACATAAGATAACATAGAATAAGATAATGTAAAAATATAACAACATAAGATAATATAGCATAACGTAACATAAGATAAGATAATGTTGCGCAAGATAACGTATATATGTGGATATATAAAGAAATAGAGAAAAGAAATTATAAAAAATATTATAAAATAATATTAAAGAATATGTCCAGTATTTATTGATTTATTTTTATTTCCCTTATTTATTTATTTAATTTTTTCTCCTTTGCCTCTTCCTAGACAGAAAACAGGTACTTTGGGGAAGATGGAAAAAGAAATTATCTGAAATTCACATTAGCAGCTAAATTAGCTGAACACATTTCTTGGTCATAAAACTGTGGAACAAGGATTTGTTTTCCTGGTCAGAAGAAAAATTACTAAAACATGACGCATCTGTAGTTTCTGAGGCCGACGTGAAAAAAGCAGCACCACTCAGTCGTCGTCATCGTTATATGTGAACAGACGGGGATCAGGTCTTTGTCGGAGTCTTGACCTCAGCTTGTGTTTCTGTCTCAGGCATCAGTCTGAGGCGGCACGTCAGAGACGCCACCGTCGAGGTTCTGGAGGGAGTTTCACAGCTGGTGGAGGTGATACTGAACTCACCGCTGCAAAGGTACAATCACAATCATACAGTCACACAACCACACAGCCTTACAACCACACAGTCACACAGTCAAACAACCACACAGCCTTACAACCACACAGTCATACAGTCACACAGTCATACAGTCATACAACTATACAGTCAGACAAACAACACAACCACACAGTCATACAACTATACAGTCACACAGTCATACAATCGTTATTCAGAGAGTTAATGTAAGATATCATAAGTTGTAGTTCATATTTTCCCCAGACACATCAGAGACTGCATCAATCTGTCCATGTTCAAGTCCCTAATCAAAACTCAGCCTCTCAGAACTGCTGTATGTTTTTAGTATGTTTCTGTGATATGGTGTACTATGAAAAGCGCGATATAAATAAAATGTATTATTATTATTATAATGGTGATGTTGTTATGTGATGTACTTCATCAGTGCTGTTAAAAACTTACTGCTAAACCACTACTACTAACTAAACTGCTTGACTTAAATGATAACCTTGGTTTTGATGTTAGAAAGTTGGGTTGTCATGTGTAACGCTAACACAACACAACAGCGTTACGCTTTGTTCGTACAGTACTGATAAAAAATATTCGTCCCCTTTGAGGTTATATAAGTTTTATTGTTTCACAGCTTTGAATTAAGGTAGATTTAAAGAGTCTTAATTAACATTGACCAGTACGGAAGCCCTGAGAGGAAAGTGAGTTGTTGTTTGTTAAAAATCAATACATATCTATTAAAAATATAAATTCCACAAAAAAACAAAAAAAGGCCTTTCAGGACTTCTTTAGATCAGAGACAATGTCAACGTGAAAACATGTGAACAGACAAATTAATTACATTTACAAAATACATACATACATTTGTAATTATAAACCCACTGTAATATGAGACACCTGAACCATCACAGCTGTAGAAGATGCATCTACTAAGTCCTGAATACACGTTCAGACATGTTTTGTGTATTTTATAGTTGTGATAAATTTAGATAATTATTATTTTATTTATTGTTTATTTATTTATTTATTATTATTTCCTCTCACGTCCTCTGTTCTCTTTTCATCCTCCTCCCCCTTCTCCCCCTCCTCTCATCCTGCTTTTCCCCCCTCAGTCTGAGCCAGGAACAGCTGACATCAACAGGAAGTGTGTGGTCAGCCTGCGACCAGTTCGCCCAGTTACCTCAAGGTCAGTGACTGGACGAGTTAGATAAACTCAGATCTGTCCAGCACCAACACACCTGCAGCTACCAGCTGTAGTTCTGACCTCAGCCCGCAGGTGGTGCTGTAGTTCTGACTTCAGCCCGCAGGTGGTGCTGTAGTTCTGACTTCAGCCTGTAGGTGGTGCTGTAGTTCTGACTTCAGCCTTTAGGTGGAGCTGTAGTTCTAACCTCAGCCTGTAGGTGGAGCTGTAGTTCTGACTTCAGCCTGTAGGTGGAGCTGTAGTTCTGACCTCAGCCTGTAGGTGGAGCTGTAGTTCTGACTTCAGCCTGTAGGTGGAGCTGTAGTTCTGACTTCAGCCTGTAGGTCGAGCTGTAGTTTTGACCTCAGCCTGTAGGTGAAGCTGTAGTTCTGACCTCAGCCTGTAGGTGGTGCTGTAGTTCTGACCTCAGCCTTTAGGTGGTGCTGTAGTTCTGACCTCAGCCTGTAGGTGGTGCTGTAGTTCTGACTTCAGCCTGTAGGTGGTGCTGTAGTTCTGACCTCAGCCTGTAGGTGGAGCTGTAGTTCTGACCTCAGCCCGCAGGTGGAGCTGTAGTTCTAACCTCAGCCCGCAGGTGGTGCTGTAGTTCTGACTTCAGCCTGTAGGTGGAGCTGTAGTTCTGACCTCAGCCCGCAGGTGGTGCTGTAGTTCTGACCTCAGCCCGCAGGTGGTGCTGTAGTTCTGACTTCAGCCTGTAGGTGGAGCTGTAGTTCTGACCTCAGCCTGTAGGTGGAGCTGTAGTTCTGACCTCAGCCTGTAGGTGGAGCTGTAGTTCTGACCTCAGCCTGTAGGTGGAGCTGTAGTTCTGACCTCAGCCTGTAGGTGGAGCTGTAGTTCTGACCTCAGCCTGTAGGTGGAGCTGTAGTTCTGACCTCAGCCTGTAGGTGGAGCTGTAGTTCTGACCTCAGCCTGTAGGTGGAGCTGTAGTTCTGACCTCAGCCTGTAGGTGGAGCTGTAGTTCTGACCTCAGCCTGTAGGTGGAGCTGTAGTTCTGACCTCAGCCTGTAGGTGGAGCTGTAGTTCTGACTTCAGCCTCACTGACGTGTTCAGACATGTGAACCTTCAATAATCAGTTGTTTTGTTTTTGTTCATTTGCACATCAGATTTCATGCATCGAAAAATACAGTAACTAAACAGTAATTTTCAACAGTACAGGAACAAAAATATAAAAAAACTAATCTTAAAGACAACAACATTACAGGAAATGAGAAAAAGATGATTCCAGGATTCCGATTAAAAACCTTTAAGGTGTTTAATTTAAAGAAAGTCACATTAAAGCTCCATGTTTCTTCTTCTGTGTTTTATTTGAAGTGTTGATCCATAAGAAGATATAAAAACCATCTCAGTGTAGTTTCACATCTCCTCTCTCAGGCTTCTCTCTGCAGCTCTAGTA
>NW_019524083.1:29927-39168 GCF_002814215.2 Seriola lalandi dorsalis | reverse complement strand
CAATCAGCATTAATCTAAAAGATTATTTTACACAGCATAGACGGACGCGGCCCTCGTCACATTCATGACACAGCGAGTTTGTGAAAGATATTAACTGAACAGATGAACATTCACTCACATGCTTCACGTTTTCTTTTTGCTGAACCTTTTTCCACAGTTTAATTTTCAAATATCAAGTCAGATAAAAAAAACCTTCTACCCGTTCTCTTGGGTACACGGCGCCATGTTCAGTCCAAAAATAGCTCTAACTTTAACTTTAACTTTAGCTTAAACTTTAACTTTAGCTTTAACTTTAACTTTAGCTTAAACTTTAACTTTAGCTTTAACTTTAACTTTAGCTTTAGCTTTAGCTTTAATTTTAGTTTTGACTTTAACTTTAGCTTAAACTTAAGCTTTAACTTTAGCTTTAACTTTAATTTTAACTTTAGCTTTAGCTTTAGCTTTAACTTTAGCTTTAATTTTAGCTTTAGCTTAAAATTTAACTTTAGCTTAAACTTTAATTTTAGTTTTAACTTTAACTTTAACTTTAACTTTAGCTTTAGCTTTAGCTCTAACTTTAATTTTAGTTTTAACTTTAACTTTAGCTTTAGCTCTAACTTTAATTTTAGTTTTAACTTTAACTTTAGCTTTAGCTCTAACTTTAATTTTAGTTTTAACTTTAACTTTAGCTTTAGCTCTAACTTTAATTTTAGTTTTAACTTTAACTTTAGCTTAAACTTTAATTTTAGTTTTAACTTTAACTTTAGCTTAAACTTTAGCTTTAACTTTAGCTTTAACTTTAATTTTAGCTTTAGCTTTAACTTTAGCTTAAACTTTAATTTTAGTTTTAACTTTAACTTTAGCTTTAGCTCTAATTTTAATTTTAGTTTTAGCTTTAACTTTCGCTCTAACTTTAACTTTAGCTTTATCTTTAGTTTTAACTTTAGACGTAACTTTAAGTTTAAGTTTAGCTTTAGCTCAAAGTTTAATTTTAGCTTTATCTTTAGCTTTAGCTTTAGACGTAACTTTAACTTGAGCTTTAGCTCAGTCAGCTTATTTTATATAAATCAGTTTCACAGTGAGTTTCTGAATGAACTCGGACATGAAAAAAAGATGTTTCTGTTCTCCTCAGTGTTGATGATCTGGCTCTGTGTCTGTACCCGCCCATGGACTACAGTGGGGTGGAGAGCTACGTAAGACACACACACACACACACACACACACACACACACACACTTTCATTAGTCAGTGTAAGAGCCATATTTTGTTGGAGTGCGTCTAACTGAGCAGCTCTCCCTGATTCAACATGAATCCTTTTTTATTAGTTGCTTCCCGTATTATTTTATTGATTGATAAATTATGGGGTGGGAAGGGTAATGTGACCATTGTCTTTTTCTAATAGAGCAGCTGATGTTCTCACTATCAAACTGCTTCATGATGAAATCAATAATGATTAATATTTTATAAACTTCTGGTTTGTTGTAATTCATTTTGTTTCCTGGTCCATTGAAGCTTCTCAAACCGGTCTCAGGTGCAGCAGCTCAGACTAGTTCGTCTCTGATGATGAAAGAGTGAGAGAGTGAAATTGTGAAACGATTCAGGTAAACTGAGAGAAGGAAATAATCGACACACGAAACAGCGTGATGACATCATCAAGTACGCAACATCACAGGCTGTGACTAAAAACAGGTTTCAGACCCTGAAGTCAGCATTCATATCAGCAAATATCAGATTTTACAGCCAAAAAAAGATTAAAAGATCCTTATTTTATAAATATATATATCTCTAATTAACATAAAAACTTTACCATAAAAAGTTTCCAGGAAATTACAATAAATAATCTTTCTTAAGAAAACATCAGTGAAAATGTCTAAAACAGTGAGTTATTATGAGTAATTTCCTTCTGAAGCTAATTTAGCATCTGTGGCGCTAAAGGTGTTATTCAGGAGAAAATAACTAAGAAGTGATGAAGTGTATTAATACACTCAGCTGAAGGCAACAGAATTGTTGTTGTTGTTGTTGTTGTTGTTGTTGTTGTTGTTGTTGTTGTTATCAAACATGTAAATATATAAATGTTTAAAAAAACATGTAACTAAAGAATAAAAGCAAATAAAGGTGTGTTTCTCTACAGGTGTCTAAACTGGCAGCGCTGTTGAAGAAGGTGCTGGGGATCATCAGGTGAGATGAGCTGAGATTTGATTGCATTCATTTTGTAAATTAAACAAACGTCAAACATCCAGACGATGAGCTGACGTGGATCAGGGGCGAGTTTCCTTCCTGGGAACAGTTGTGAAAACATGGGCGGTGTAGTGTGTCAATCTGTCACATGATCTCACAGATAAAATCAGAGCAGATAAAACTGATCCCGTCACTTTCTATCACCCCCCCACCCCCCCAGGTCCAGTCATGTGTGTGGGGAGTCAGAACTGACCTGGGTTCAGTTCTTAGACGGAGCCGTCGATCACAACCTGCAGAAAACCAGAGACCTGATCCAGCAGGACGGATAGAGCTGCTACAGGGTGTTATGTTGTTTTATGGTTGGCTGCAGGTGTGTGTGTGTGTGTGTGTGTGTGTGTGTGTGTGTGTCTGTGTGTCTGTGTCTGTGCGTGCGTGTACATGTACAACAAAACAATGGAAGGGATTCATATCTTGACATGAATCATTATGTAACTGGAGTGTGTCAATAAACTCATCAACAATGTTAAGTTAAATTAAACACACACACACACACACACACACACACACACACACAGCCTGCTGAGGAACTGTGTGTTTGTGTGTCATCATCCATCAACTGGATCAATTAAAATGTCAAACTGATTTCACAGAGAAGTTCCGATGAAAAATTCCAGAGAGAATCAGTTTCCGCTCGTGGTCGCTGTTATGTGATGATGTCACAAGATTAAAACACAGGTGAATTATTATTTACAGAACAGGTGAGATGGAGATTTTCTCCCGCCACAGTAGAAGAGATATTTTCACATTGTTGACTGCAATGTTCGAGATCCAGACGGAAACGAATCTGTAAAATCAGCAAAGTCAAACTTAACGAAACACTGAAAAATGAATCACTTTTCTATTACGAGAGAAACTTTAAAAAGTGAATCTGACAAACACCGTCCTGGTGACATTAATATTCACAGCACTCTGCAGCCGTGGATGAAAATAGTTCCTGACAAATATATTATTGAGGTTTGATAAAAACTACAACTGTTTTAGGAAGCCTTAATTAGATGTAATTAAAAGTTAAAAACAAAGACACAGTAATACAATAATAAACTGTTGATGTGTTAAAAGATTCTGGTCTTGAGAAGGAATGAACAGACTGAACTCTCATTATCATTATTCTTTAAGCACCAAAATAAACATTTATTTTCTATTAAATGAAATAATCATTTTCATCAGCAGCTCCGGAGATTTCTTCTCATGCAAGAACAAGATTTTTCTGTGTCCATCAGAAACCACTTTAAAAGTTTTTCAATGCACTGTAAAGTTGTGATTTAAGTCTCTGCATGTGTTGAGACATGATGGTGTTGGTCCTGTTGTTTGGAGTGATCTGATTGGCTGAAAGCGCCTTGACCGTTTATCTCTCTGGGTGTGACCTGGTTGTCTGATCATATCTGAAGCGTTATGAGGGTGAGATCTGTGTCACTGTCTCTCTGTCGTTGACCTCCAGGCCTGAAACCTCCAGTGTCTCAATCTGAGAAACTTCACATGGAGCCACAGTTACTTCCTGCTCTTGAGTCACAATTAATCACAACTGACAACATCCCCACCTAACCACCGTCACACACCTGTACACTTTTGCAACACAGGTAAACATGACAGCATTAACAAAAGGAACCGCTGCATAACATCATCTGCCATCAGTAAAGATTTGATGAGACATGTTTTATGATTCAAGGAGGAGGTGATCCAATTGTACAGATCACAAACATAACAAAAAGTTATTGTTATTATGAATATCATTATCATTATTAGTACCTCATCAGTTATTGTTAAATATCCCATGAGGTCACTAACTATTAAATAATTCATTTCCTGGACAAAGAGCACATGGGATCATGACAAGCTGGAAAACACTGGAAATGAAAGGGCACGCTTTCAGCTAGCTAACATGAGTTTATTAAACTTAATTTAAGGCTAAAGGTAGAAGCTAGCTAACATGAGTTTATTAAACTTCATTTAAGGCTAAAGGTAGAAGCTAGCTAACATGAGTTTATTAAACTTAATTTAAGGCTAAAGGTGGAAGCTAGCTAACATGAGTTTATTAAACTTAATTTAAGGCTAAAGGTAGAAGCTAGCTAACATTAGCATGTATCTAGTGTCTGTGCGACACGCAGAAGCAGCTAATGTGTGAAGATGAAAAGAAAATGATCATATAGTCACATATTCTGCAGCCAAACATGTTGTAATCAGATGAAACTCTGTAACCAGGATGTATTACCAGAACAGGCATCGGCTCGTCAATAGTTTTAACTGTTAAATGTGTGACGGGGAACCAAACCCAGGCTACACTCCCTGCTCAGCACAACAGAATCCATAGTCAGATAATTGTTGAAAGTGTCATTTAGGAGAATATGTGTGACCGCAGAAATGTTCTTTAAATAAACTGGAGCAGAACGTTAATCGTGCCTGTAAATGATTTTCAATGCACACCCACATTTCAATTCATTGTTGGAGTTTAAATGTCTGGAGTCTTTTACTCATGACGTTTAAAGTCCGTCCGTGTTTCCAGTGAACAACAATTAAATTAGTCACAAAATTACATTACAATATTAAATACATTACACACACACACACACACACACACAGAGAAACACACACACACACACACACACACACACACACACACACAGAAACCTAAAACCAAATCCACCCAATAATTAATGACAAATGTCTTAATGTAAGTGTCTGTGTGTCATTTTCAAAGGTCACACAGTCGTTTCATAATAATCTGCTGTCGGTAAATCCTGCCGACTTCTGCAGAAGTGGATGACTGTAGCAGCTCGTGTTTGTTGGACTATCTGTGGTTCTGTTGAGTATCTGTGGTTCTGCTGGAGTATTTAGGGTTCTGTTCCAGTATCTAGGGTTCTGTTGAGTATCTATCGTTCTGCTGGAGTATCTAGGGTTCTGTTCCAGTATCTAGGGTTCTGTTGAATATCTAGGGTTCTGTTGAGTATCTAGGGTTCTGTTGAGTATCTAGGGTTCTGTTCCAGTATCTAGGGTTCTGTTCCAGTATCTAGGGTTCTGTTGAATATCTAGGGTTCTGTTGAGTATCTAGGGTTCTGTTGAATATCTAGGGTTCTGTTGAGTATCTAGGGTTCTGCTGGAGAACTCCAGTAGCACAGAGAAGCCAGGATCTAAATGCAGATGTGACAGAAGGAATAGACTAATTGTGACAAAACAAACTTCATGTAACAGGAAGGTTCTGAAGGTTCTGTACAGAGCAAACAGGAAATAATAAATACGCTGTATTGTAAAACTCACGTTTTACAATAACCTGTATATATATATACTAGATAATAAAATGCATAATACTGTGCAGTAACAGTGTAATTAGTTTACAGTCACCTGTGTGGTGTTGAGTGAAATCTTGGCAGCAGGAAGTGGAACGGTCCAGGTCGTCGGACACGTTCCACCTGAATCTGGAAAGGGGGCGGGGCTGGCTGATGCTATAAAATCCATCAGCGCTGGGTCACCTGTCAGTGAGCAGCTGAGAACTTACAGAGAACATTCGACTGATTCTACATCTGCAGCTGAGAGCAAACAGAGATGTCTTTATCCGGTGAGTGAACTTTACTTCTTCTTATTCGCTTCGTCGTCACGTCTCTGCAGCCACTGACACGCTCGTTGTTTTCACACATACTGATGCAAAACAACAAGGAAAACTGCTGCAGGTCAGAAAGCCTGAATACAAATGATAATAATTAAATATTTACAATAACAATGTGAAAGAAATATAGAAAATATAAATAAAAGTAAAATAAAGAAAATACATCAGAGACATTAATTCAAAGGACGCATTCAGGTTCTGAAGGTTTCTCTGTAAATCTCACTACATGTAGGAAAAATAGTCACAAGATGATTGATACATTTGTCATTTAATTAGACAATTTAATTTTAATAAGTTTGATTTCAAGGATCAAAAAGCTAAAAAACACAAACTTTAATAATAATAATAATAATACATTTTATTTATAGACGCCTTTCAAGAAACTCAAAGACACAACACACAGTAAAAGATAAAATGCAAAATCAATTAGAATAAATGTAATTGCATGATGATGTTTATGACAGAGCTTCATCCTGCTGCTTCCTGTTGCTCATTACGTTCTGCAGCGTCGCTCAGCTGCTGCATCAGGTTCTGATCTCTGATCTCTGAGAATCTGTTTCTGACGTGGACCTGATCTCCAGCCTGGGTCCGATCTCTGCTCAGACCTGGACTCATTTCATACAAACAAAACTAAACTATGTGCTTCGTGGAGGATGAACGGATCAATCAAAGACAGATGTTAAAAGTATGAAGGTTAAAAACAAAGAAAAGACAAAAGAAACCAGAGAAATAAACAGTTTAATTGAAGTGTGTGTGTCGTATGAGGAGCTGGATCTATATCAGTATTTAAATCATCATCATCAACCTTTATTTATTAATCACTGAGGCCGACCCTCAGTGAAAACAATCAGAAATACAAAAGTTACATTCAGAAACATTATGATTTCAGAGATTTAAAATCACATTTCTAAACAGTTCCAGTGTTTTCAGGGAATCTGAACTTTGAGTTTTGTTTGTTATTCCATGAGTCTGAAGATCATCCGAAACACTAAATGACAGTTTTCCTGCAGCATGTGTGGAATCTGTCCATTTCCTGATCGATCACAAACAGATAAATCAATGTGACAAAAAACAAAAAAAGAATGAAATTAAACAACACAATAAATAAAAGGAAAAAATATAAAAATAAGTTAAATAATTACAAATAGATAAATAAATATTTTAGCAATATCACGGAGAGGGAGTGATTCTGAACATCAGTCAGAGTGACTGAAGAATCTCTCCCTCAGTGTGATCTTCTCCCAGCGCCATATTAGTTCAATAAACAACAACAGATTATGGTTTGTTTGTTTATTTCATAATTTATTTGGCAACACCAACTGGACTGGTGCTGGACCGTTGCTAAGCAACACATAAACATGTTCCCGACCTGCACAGTGACACCAGCTGCTGCCTCGTCTCCTCGTTCCCTCAGGTGTTTCTGAAGGATCCACCTTCTTCCTTCATCCTGACGACATCGTTTCATTCAAACTTTATTTCTGAAATATTTAAACGACGTTAGTGTGACGCTGATTAACGTTGATAGATCAGCTGTGAGGAGGAGTGATACGTGGAGGGAAAAGTTCCAGTGCTGTTGTTCTCTATATCAGCCTCATGGAATCACTCTCCACCAATCAGATCACTTGCTCTGAACTGACTGTTGTATAAATAATAATATATAATATGAGTTTTACAAAACCTCAGTATCAGCCTCCATCTTTCCTACATCGGTTAAAAAGGTTTCCGTGTGACTGGATACCTGAGCTCAGCCTCTCGTGACTTCAGAGCGATGAAGACGAGGCGTCGACCTTCAGCTGGATCCATCTCTCTCTGTGGAGGGAATCCTCTCAGAGGGGCGGAGCTCAGCCCCAACTCATCAGTGTTTACGTTTGGAGGGTGGACGTTCTCAAGAGAACCTGAAGTGGAGGAACAGACTCTGTTGTGTCTGTTCTGTCTCGCCCCAGTGACACAGATTGGTGTTTATTTTCTCACCGCGCCCTCCTGAGCTGCTGCCAGCGTTACTAGACAGCGCCGCCACCTGCAACACGTGCAGCCGGTTCGCTCGTGAAACCGGCTTCTGTATCCGTTTCTCTTGTTCACACATTTTGGACATGAATCAAAACTTTAACGATTATATTTGATCCATTATGTTTCTCTCAGTCACAGATTGCTCCTGCTGTTCTTCATGAAGAGTGGATCATAGTGAAATTAAACATGTTTCCTGTTTGAAATAAATCTCTCTCACACATTTATATCAGTGTTTATTGGAAATAGTTTTTTGAGCGACCTGTGACACTGAGTGAACGTGTGTGTGTGTTCACCTCAGTCCTGAAGACCGTGGACCTCCACAGTCAAACCAACAACACTGAGCATCACACCAGTGAAATCTCAGTGGATCAGCTGATCGTGAGACGAGGTCAGCCCTTCACCGTGACCCTCCACCTGACCCAGGCTTTCAACCATGACCTTCATCACCTGAACTTCACCGCAGAGACCGGTCAGTCTTTCACTTTGAATATTTTCTTTTCAGACCACCTTGACATTTTTGCTGCTTCACAAAACCAGAATGCAGCGACTAAATGTCTGACTTCCTGTTTCATCATATAAAACTGATGATGTCTCAACAAAATGTCTGACTTCTGTAAAAGCAGCTTTTAAAACTTTCACACAGTTAAACTGGAGAGATAAATCAAGCTAACTAAAAGGAAGCCTCGGCTAGCATTAGCTTAGCTAGACTAAGCTAAAAAAGGAAAAGATAGATACGATAAGACGCTGCTTTACGATGGACTGTATGTGAAGTTGGTTTTATTCGTTCAGAGATCAGTCAGTGGATGAAGAGCGTTGTCCCTCTCTGCAGGTGAACTTCCATCTGAGGACCGGGGGACCAAGTCCCGCTTCGCCATCCCGGACAACGTGTGGCGTTCCTCGTCAGCGAAGGCGGTGTGGAGGGTGGAGCTTAAGAAGAACTACCCACAGACCGCCATAGCTCTTACCATCACCCCCCCGTCTGACACCCCCATAGGAGAGTACAAGCTGTCTGTGAGCACCAAGCACGGAGAGACGCTGCGGGTGACGCTGACGGTTCTCTTCAACCCCTGGTGTCCAGGTACATCACCTGTTTACCTGGGACTGCTGTGACATCACTGTCTGTTACTTCTCATGCTTTAAAAACATGTTGCTGATGACCTTTGACCTCAGTCACACCTTGACTCTCTCTCCTGCAGACGACTGGGTGTTTCTGCCTGATGAGCGGGAACGTCAGGAGTACGTGATGAACGAACAGGGAATCATCTACAGAGGAAGTGGAAGATACATATCACCTTGTTACTGGGACTACGCACAGGTACACACACACACACACACACACACACACACAGGTACACACACACACACACACAGACACACAGGTACACACACACACACACACAGGTACACACACGTACACAC
>NW_019524083.1:26564-29733 GCF_002814215.2 Seriola lalandi dorsalis | reverse complement strand
TTCAACCCCTGGTGTCCAGGTACATCACCTGTTTACCTGGGACTGCTGTGACATCACTGTCTGTTACTTCTCATGCTTTAAAAACATGTTGCTGATGACCTTTGACCTCAGTCACACCTTGACTCTCTCTCCTGCAGACGACTGGGTGTTTCTGCCTGATGAGCGGGAACGTCAGGAGTACGTGATGAACGAACAGGGAATCATCTACAGAGGAAGTGGAAGATACATATCACCTTGTTACTGGGACTACGCACAGGTACACACACACACACACAGAAACACACACACACACACACACACACACACACACACACACACCAAATAATTGAAAGACTTTAAAATCTCGTTAATTCAGAAAAAAGATGATTTTTTTTGGAAAAGTTTACAGTAAAAATAATTATAGTAAATAAAAAATCTCATTAATTCAGAAATGGTTTCTTAAAAAAGAAAAACTCTCAGTGCTTTAAATGTGACACCTGAGGTGTCCAGTGGTCACCGGCTGATCTCATCTCAAAGCTTCAGTTGTGGTTAAACGTCACCGTGTTGATCGGTGTCTCTGTCCCAGTTTGAGGACGACATGGTGAAGATCTGTATGAAGATGCTGGACATGAACCGTAAACACTTGTGGGACCCAGCTGACGACGTCTCCGCTCGCTGTAACCCCATCTACGTCGGGCGTGTAGTCAGCGCCATGGTAGGTCACGACCTCTGCATCTTTATCTCCAAACCTGTTTTTGTGACATCGATGAGCTGATGTTTCTGACTGTTAAAACCAGAAGCTGCAGTTCCTCTAACGGCCACTAGAGTCTGGCTCCAACAGTGAGTCAGTCCCCATAGACTCCCATGTTAAAATAAACATGTTTACAGCAGAAATAAACATGTTTACAGCCTGGTACTGGTAGTTTGTTAACCAGCTAATTAGCCAACAAATGGATTAGCCATGGGCTAGCCTTCGAGCAACACTCCCTGATGGCCAGCTTTGCTAACAGTGCTAATGGGAATGTATGCTTCACACACACCCCTCTCCTTTGACCTTGTTTGAATTAGCTGAGAGTTCGGGGCGGAGTCAGACACTGCCAAGATGGCGACGGTAGAGCAGCTCACTCTGAGCTTCAGAGACCTATGGGTGATGTCACAGAGGCGAAGTCCATCTTTATTTACAGTCGGTAGCAAATGTTAGCATGCTAACACGTTAAACTAATATGATGGACGTGCTAAACAATATATCTGCGTAGCATCTGTATGTTAGCATTGTTGTTGCGAGCAGGTTAGCTCGTTTAAAATCTTTTTGGCTACTGCAAAGTTAGAAACTAATAACTGTTTATTATTTCATAACCATCACATCTGAACTTATAAATATTAGTAAATCATTTATAATGTAATAATCCAGGCTGGTTTAACAATATGTTATTGATGAAAAGCTTCTACCATCAGAATGCTGAATAACTTGACACTGTTGGTCTGTTCAAATAAACTTGTTGAACTTGTGCCACAAAAGAGGAGAAGAAGAAGAAGTTTTCAAAATATAAACAAAGACTTAACAGACATTTTTAATATCAAGGCGAATACGTCTGAGTTCACGTCTGCCACAGTAAAACGATCACATGAATCTCATTGGTCTGTTTTCTGTCAGATCAACTGCGCAGACGACCGTGGCGTCCTGCAGGGGAACTGGAGCGGCTCGTTTGGCGGCGGGGTCCCGCCCACTCACTGGAGCGGCAGCCATGCCATTCTCAAAAGGTGGTACAACTCTAACTGCCGCCCGGTCAGGTACGGCCAGTGCTGGGTGTTCGCCGGAGTGATGTGTTCAGGTAACGTCTGACTCTACAGCTTCTCACCTGGAACAAAACTGTTTGATATATATTCATGTTCAGTGGCTGCAGCTTCTCACGGAAAGAAAGTTTCTTTTTCAAGTTTTAATTAACATAATTAATTATGATAATTATCTCATTAATTCAGAAAAACAGATGAATTTTTTTTCTCAAGTCAACGCCATAACGCCTCTGTCGCTTCTTTTTTTAATTTATTTTTTATTTCTGTGTATTTATTTTTATTGTTTTCATAACAAAGAAAGAAAAAACAAAAAACAAAAAAACAAATACATGTTAACAGTAGTTGGTGGTGCTACACAGAACAGTACAGATGTTTGACAGAGGTTTTTGACATGCGACAAACAGGACATAGGACATTGGTAATGGCTCAGTGACAGATTTTAAAAAAGACTTCCTCTTTATCAGACATAATGTACCTGATTTTCTCCAAGTCTAATACATTTCCCAACTCTCTCAGCCACATTTCAAATGTAGGAGACCTCTCACATTTCCAAGATTGCAAAATTAATTTTTTGGGCTAACAGTGTTGAGAGGGAGATAGCCTTAGCTTCACAACCACTTTTCACACTCTCTGGGTTGGCCACCCCAAACAACCTGGTGAATGGGTCTGGGTCACATGGATGATTAAAGGTCAAACAAGGAGCCCCAGAATGATTGTAGCTTATGACATGACAAAATAAGTGGGATAGTGTTCCTTCTTCACTTCGACACTTAATACATTAGGATGACACATCTGGAAATATGTTTTGCAACCTGGAGGGAGAATAGTGAAGTCTATGTACTACCTTGAATTGTATCAGATTATGTCTTGCATTGATTGAGCTATCATGGATGTTCTTAATACAATTCTCCCACATCTCATCTTTCCCAATCCAATTCTCTCCCCCAAGCCTCTTTAAATGGGTCTGACAATGTGTTATTCACATTCTGTATGATCCTGTCGCTTCTTAATTAAAAATCAGTAAATATTATTATTATTCAAATAATTCATAACACACATTATCTTTAGTTGCAGCTTCAATTAAATGTTTTGCCCTTAAAACTTTAATTTGATTGGTTGAAAACACATTTTCCATCGGTGTAAACAAAAGGAGTAAAAATGATTTAGAGAATCCGTTCCCTTCAGCCACAAACATCATGTTGTAACAGCCAGATCAGAGCAGGACAACAATAGAACATGTTTTAACACCTCAGGAAAACACATCATCCGACTCATCATGTCGACGCTGATCACATGACTGAAGTCTATTAATAACAGCTGCCTCTCTCACACTGAGGTGTGTTTGCAGTGACGCAGCGTTGACTGACGGTTCAGAGAGAAAAGCTTTTGTGAAACA
>NW_019524083.1:20124-26044 GCF_002814215.2 Seriola lalandi dorsalis | reverse complement strand
TGCACGCACGCACACGCACACACACGTAATGTTGTAGCAATCCACTTTTATTACAAGGCCATAACAATTCACTGTAATCTTTACCGGTGTGATGTTGGTGTGTAAAACACCGGGAGACAGCGGACGAGTGTTAACGTTGCTTTTAACTCCGGTTTGGTCTCCACCCAACACTCTCTCTCTCCAGCTGCTCCACTTGTGCACAACAGCTGGAGACGATGGTGAGAGCAGTGAGTATAAACAATGAGCTGAAGGGATTTAAAACTAGACCTCAGGTTTTAATCCTCTGTGTTTGAATCACGTCAGTCGTCATGAGGTTTTGAGCTGCACAGATCAAACAGATCCTGTGAGCTTCCTGTGTCGGTGTGTTCACGTTCGAATGCCCCAGTAAATAATTTAGCTGATATTTAAAACATTAAATAAATTTTAATATGAGAGATCAGAGCTGTGGTGTGATGACAGCTGATGAGTCAATAAATCACATCAACCTGTCGGCACTCGTTAACCGCAGCTCGCTTTGAACGTTACCACCTACTGAATATCCAGCATAGTTCAGGTGTGGTGAGCTTCACCTGTCAGAGCTTCACCTGTCAGAGAGTTACTGTCTCTGATGCTTTACATTCTCTCTGCAACAATGTGGAGTGTTTGAAAACCACATGAGCCTCCAGCCAGACACTAAACACTGACTGACATCTTACCTATCCATAGTGACCCAGCTCTCGCAAACGGATAGTCGTGGAGCTATGTAGGGTATGTCTGTCTGGGCGAGCTGCCCCCCCCCCCCCCCCCCCCCCCCCCAGCATCACTAGGGGCTTAACAGGTTAAAAAGTGACAATGGATCAATGTTGTGTCAGTTTGTTTCTGTCGCCTGCAGGTTCCTAATAATAAATGGGTTCCTGCAGAGAACAGGTTTGTTCACAGTTCAGCTCGTTCTTGTTTCTGGGACTTTGACTCTCTGCTCTTTAAAACCAGGTTTTATGATCGACACGACGTTTCATCCCTGCTGTTGTTTTATGAGTTTGTTTCCTTTAGGAAGACGCACATGATAATGATTGTAATTAAATAATTAATTTTTATAGAATTATTTAAATAGCTCAGAGTAATAAAGTGCTGTACCAACATAAAAACACAACAATAATGTGAGTGTCAATTAGTATTTACAAATACGTTTATTAAAACAATGAGATCAATGAAACAGACAAAAGAAATGAAACCCAAAGTAAAAACCAAAGAGTCTGAGAGTCTGATGTTGTTCTGTGTTGCAGGAACTTCCATGTGTGGGTGGAGGGGTGGATGAGGCGTCCTGACCTGTCAGCTGATGGGAAATTCGATGGCTGGCAAATTCTGGACCCGACGCCTCAGGAGAAGAGCGACGGTAACAAATCTGGTTTAACGTTTTCTCTCAGCTCGGAGAGCCTGCTTTCACACCCTGACCTCTGACCTCTGACCCCTGTCTCTGTCTCTGTCAGTGATTCCAGTGTCAAACAAACAAGTGTATAGGAAAGCATCTATATATTTGTACTAAACATCTTCTGATCTCTTTAGATTATTTGAGACTTTATATATTTGTGCTGTGGAGTCTGAGAATGAAGAACCACGTCCTGAACATGAACTTCTGCTAAATGTTTTAATTCGGATCTGATTTTTTAAAGAAAACTTTTCTCTAAAGAAATCAAAAGACAAAATTGATTAATTCAGAAAAAAGAGGAGCTTACTGTTGCTGTCTGTCTGTCTGTCTGTCTGTCTGCCTGTCTGACTTTCTGCCTGTCTGTCTGTCTGTCTTGCTGTCTGACTTTCTGCCTGTCTGCCTGTCTGACTGTCTGACTTTCTGTCTGTCTGTCTGTCTGCAGGTGTTTACTGCTGTGGTCCCGCCCCCCTCACCGCCATCAAGAACGGACACATCAACTCTAAATACGACCTCCCGTTTGTCTTTGCCGAGGTGAACGCTGACTGTGTGGACTGGCTGGTCAGTGAACACATCACACCCTCACACAGTTAAACACAACAGCTTAGACACGTCATTTTATTTCCTGTTTCCTGTTTCCTGTCAGGTCAAAGCTGACGGCTCCAAGGTGAAAATCTACTCTGACACAAAGAGAGTGGGTCACAACATCTCCACCAAGTCTGTGGGCTCCAATCAGAGGCAGGACGTGACCAACAACTACAAATACAGAGAGGGTGGGTCACACTCCTCAGCTGTCCACACACACCTGAGCTGATCACACACACCTCAGCTGATCACACACACACCTCAGATGATCACACACACCTCAGATGATCAAACACACACCTCAGATGATCACACACACCTCAGCTGATCACACACACACCTCAGCTGATCACACACACCTCAGCTGATCACATAGACACTGATTCAGTAGGTTTAGTCTGCTCAGGACAAAATCAGCCAATAGTATTCACATGGCGGCCATTTTCCTCTGACGTCATGCTGAGGGTGGGAAGCCTTGAACACATCAATGTCTCTGAGAAAATCCTCAGTGACAACGACAACATGGTTGAAAACATGATTTATTTACCTCACTCTCTTTTGACCACATTGATAAATAGGAAGATGAATTTTCCAGTTGTTGAAGGTAAAGATCAGCCCACACTGTAAGCTAATGCTAGGCTAGCAAACGTGAAGTTTGCAATTCACTAAAAGGTAAGTTTTAGTGCTTCTAAAGTTGTCAGTGCAAATGTTAAACATTAACTAATGTTGTATAGTTTCATAATCAACCTGCATCAATGATACAGTAACATGACTGTGGAAAATCACTGCTAACTTCACCAGGTGAGAGCATAGCAAGGAAGCTAATGCTACATTGCTAGCTTGATTATATCAAGTGTGTTTTACTTCCAGACTGAACTAAACGTGTCTGAGATCTGTGTTTATACATATATCTATACACATACATATATATACATACATATATATATATATATATGTATATATATATGTATATATATATATATATATCTGTGTGTTTACCTTAAATTAGAATAAATTTATTTACTGCATCTTGTATCATGTAGCTCTATCAAACATAATGTAAGCTGAGAAGTTGTTGAATGCTAACATTAGCTGTAGCTAATTGGTTATCAATTATGGTGTTTTACCTTGAAATATGAGTTGATGTCTCTTCAGATTTTCATTATCTATTGCAGTGGTTTCCAACCTGTGGGCAGGGGCCCACTGGTGGGCCGTGAAGGTTTTGCAAGTGGGCCATCAAATTATTTGCAAAACAATTTAACAAAAATTTAAACAATTTGCAAGGACAATTACTAGTAATTATTAAAGATTATCACTCTGGTAAGCCCGTGTTTGATCGATTTAATATGCTCTCAGGAGGTATTTTTCTGCTTCCATATTGTCACAGGTTGGATGCGGGCCATCAACATTTTTGATAATTTCAAGTGGGTCATGAGTTGGAAAAGGTTGAGATACACTGATCTGTTGTCTTTTCTGTTGCTCATTGATCAAATAGAAACGATATGTCAGGTTCTCTATGTTTTTGTGACTGTAACCTGGAACACAGCAGTACAACATTAGAGTAGCATCAGAGGAAAACGGCCACCGTGTGAATATGGTCTATAGAAGCTCTGTACGTATGGTTAACAGCTCTGCAGCCTGTTAGGTTCAACAACAGGGGGAGCTCCACTCATTCATTCAGACACAGCTGTGAAAATCCATTGATAAAGATGTGTTGAACTCCTGGTGCCTCTGCAGATTGACTTACATCAGCCCCCCCTCTCTTACAGGCTCCAAGGAGGAGAGGGAGGCCTTTAAATACGCCACCACTGGAGACTTATCCGGAGACTTCTCCAGAGACTTAATCATGCACTCATCCGCCGTCTCACCTAGCGACTCACCCACAAACGTAACTCCACCAACGTCGAATGGAGGGAACCATGTGGTGGAGGAGACAGATGAAGAAAATCTTGACATCATCCTTCCTCTGCCTGTGTCCATGAGGTTCGAGGAGGTACGACCCAGAGTTTCCCTTTACACATGTGAAGGATGTTTTTATTTTGGGGCAGCAGTTTATATTACAACACACATCAGGAAAGAACTTAACTTTACTATGGCGTCCAGTTTTTCAAATTTTAAGAACTTCAAGAACAGTTTGGGTGAGGTAAAGTCTGCACACAAGAACAATGGAGAGTTTGTCTGAGGGGGGATCTGAGTGCCTACCGAGTTTCATGCATGTAGGTGAAATCTAGTGCAATTTGTGGCACAATAGGGGGCGCTATCAAGCCATTTGGCCACACCCATGTGCAAGACCTATAAAATATTGAAAAATGTATTATTTTAAACTGAATTTAACCAAAGCTAACAAAAAAAAGTTTACCTGAACCTGTAGCTACATTTAACATTAAAGGAGCTACCTGTTAGTATTGCTCTCGCTACATAGCTAGCATTAGCATTAGCAGCTGTTTACTTACCTGTCTAGAAGAAACGTTGTGAGTTCAGCATCAAACTTCATTCCTTTACTCACCAACAGCTTCTCCAGAGGTGGAAAGAAAACGTCTTGTTTTGCTTCTATTTCTATCACTTTTTTTCTACTACTGAAGTTAGCATGCTAACCAGCTAGCCCCAGCCCCGTTGAAGCGTCTCATCACTTCCCTGCTAGTCTTTGTATTGAACTGACAACCTTTTAGTAACAATCTCACTCTGGTGCAAATCCTGGCATCAATCAAGATTTATTTCTAAAATATTAAAGGAGTTGTTTGTAAGTTTTTTGCTTTTGCTACATAGCTAATGTTAGCATTAGCAGCTGTTTACTGACCAGTCTAAAAGAAACGTGAGTTCAGAATCAAGAGTCTCTCGCGAGGTGGGAACAAACACCAATGTTTCTCTCTTGTTCATGGTGCTGGATCACCCTGGACCTGATTGGTTGACGTCTCTGTGACATCATAGGTCAATTTGTGACTTCCATCAAATCTCCTTCATGTATTCTACTTGCAAAATTCTTTATCCACCAACAAACATTTGCCAGATCAAGTCCTAAATTTTCCCCATTTCTCTTAGAACTAAATTTTCAAATCAAAATTTAATGAACAACAAAAAAAGTAAGAAGCTTTTGTCAATTATAGAATCTTTTTCCCTTTTACCTCTGACTGATTGTTTATGTATTTAATCATGTTCCCATGTATAATTTTTATTTATGCGTTTTTATTTTTTTATTGATTTTTTTACATTTTCACTCATTTTATTTTTGCCTGTTTTACTTATCATTTAAATGATGATTTTATGTGCTGTTATATTTTTTGATTTATTGTACATGTCCTTTGATCAATAAAAAAAACACTCCGGTGCTGCAGGTGTCCCAGCCGGTGAACGGTAAGGATGTGAGCCTGAACCTGGTGCTGACCAGTAAGAGCGGTGACGCCAGGCCGCTGTCCGTCAACCTCAGCGTCCAGGCCATGAGGTACAACGGCAGACCGGCCGTCAACATCAAGACCGAGGTGAAGGAGGCTACGCTGCAGCCCGGGAAAGGTGAGTCAGCCTCTGATGGACAGGTACCAAACACTGTGTTTCCTGAACCCACTTTAAATCCCCCTGTCCTCGTCCGTCTCCTTCAGATCTGTCCATCCCGGTTCTGGTCCCCTTCTCGTCCTACCACAAACACATGGTGCAGCTTGACAGCTTGAAGATCTCCGCCATCGTCACGGACAAACAGAATCCAGACATCAAGTACCTGGCTGAGGACGACGTTGTGCTGCTGGACCCGCCCATCTCTGTCACCGTCAGTACAAAAAAACTTTACTCACCTGTCATCTCACCTGTACTCACCTGTACTCACCTGTCATCTCACCTGTACTCACCTGTACTCACCTGTCATCTCATCTGTACTCACCTGTACTCACCTGTCATCTCATCTGTACTCACCTGTACTCACCTGTCATCTCACCTGTACTCACC
>NW_019524083.1:1933-19899 GCF_002814215.2 Seriola lalandi dorsalis | reverse complement strand
GTGTGTGTGTGTGTGTGTGTGTGTGTGTGTGTGTGTGTGTTTGTTAAATCAGCTGATCTGTTGATGCAGCAGTTTATTGAATGTCAGCAATAATCAGAATTATCTTTTTTATTATCAACAGCACAAAGTGATGACTTCATTTGTTTTAAATCTATCTATCTATCTATCTATCTATCTGTAATAGGTTTCATATATAATTTTTACATGTTTTTATTTTATATGTACATATAGTATATTTCATATATGAAAATTCAATACATGTACATATAATACATTTGCATATGGGAAGTGATAAATCACTAATTTGCACACACCCTTCAGTAGGAAACCTCCATATAATGTGTGTTATTATGTTATTATTATAAAGTGTTATATATCTGCCGATGTTCAAGTTCTTTGTTATTTATTTAGTTATTATCTTGTTATTTTCTTTATATTTATACTTTGAAATTATATCAATGTGAACAGTTAGAAATTTAAAAAATTTCGTACATTTCTAGTTTGTAGATTATTGATCTGACACCAACTTTTCTTAACAGATGAATAAAACAATTAAAATCAAAATACATTGAATAAAATGTTCTGTCGGTTCTGTCTGTGAATCTGTGGCGACCCTCTCTGTCTGTCGTTCTTCAGACTTCCAGATTTGCAGCGAAACAGAAGAATCCGGATCCAGTTCCCGTTTGTTCCCTACAAGACCGGAGAGAAGACTCTGATGGTGGACTTCAACTGCTCCGCCTTCAGGAACCTGAAGACCAGCGGCACCGTCACCGTCAGAGTCTGAATCCTCAGGACCACAGAGTGACAGTCAGGGTTAGGGAATCAGAGGCAGGGATTTCATTTTCTTTTGTCCATATATGAATGAATCTGGTTTAAGAAACCACACTTGTGTTTATTGTTTGACCCAGCTGACAGGTCTGACATCACACCTGTAGCTCCACAGTGACACGGGTAGCTTCCTGTTGTTAGATGAAGTCAGTGGTGTTATAGCGCCTCCCTGTGGTTCAGTAAATAAAAGACCAGATGCTGTGTCAGCTGGATGATGTCCTGTACATCAACATTGTTTTATGGTTTTAATCTTTTGATAAAAAACACAAATATAATATTTATTAAAAGCTCTTTTTGTCTTTAGTAATAATGATGCAAATCAGAAAAAAAGAAGCCACTGCTTTAATTTCACATGTATTTAATAACATAATTCCATGATCTGCTATATAGATGTGTCTTAGTTGTTTTACCTTATAACATGAATATAACAAATGATATAATAAAAATCTTTTAATTTAATTTCGCGTTTAATTCTCTCATATTTTACTATTCTTACTGTTTTCTGTTTTTATTTTCATTTACATATTTTCATCTAGTCTTTCTATTGTCTAATTTCATTGTCCTCCTATTCTTCCTTGTTGTACTGCACTATTTCATTTTTTATTGTAAAGCACTCACATCTACAGCTAAATCTACTGTATGAAAAGTGCTCTATAAATAAAGTGTATTATCATTATTATTATTATTATTATGTGATACAGTTAGTTGAAATGATTAAAAATGATATTTTCTGCTCAGAAACCGTTTTAACTTTCACTAAATGACTGAAAAGAAACAGCTGCAGGTCAAACAGGTGTCTGTGCTTCAACCTGAAACAGCGCGAGATTTGCTTCCAAACACCGTCTGGTACCGATTCTCTAAAATAGAAACGAACAACTGCTGCTCCCCTGTCTGATGTTGCCTTCATGACAGTGGAAAAGATGGTAGAAAACAATTTTCATACAAAAAGTAGAGCAGATAGCCTTTTATCAGCAGCGTTTAGATGGTAAATTCTAAAGATTTACTTTTACTTATTGCTCTGTGATGGAGCCACTCAATGGGACAAAATGTAACAGGGGGAATAAAAGTCTCAAGGTTGTGATGAGATAAAATAAGATAAGATCAGACAAGATAAGATCATTTTTATTAGTCCCACTGAGGAAATTTGCAGTGTCACAGCAGCAAAAAGACAGTACAAAGAAAGAAATACAAAATGACAATATCAAATACTACAAATAAACAAAGATAAATAATAGATTATGAAAATATTATAGTAGGTACAAGTCAGAATTTTAAATATAGCAGAAATAGAAGCAGTAATATTGTACAGTTGGTGTATGTTCATTATTGGACGTGGTGAGTTGTCAGTTTACAACTGAAGTGTATCAACTAATCATACTATTTCCTATGATCATATATCAATACCAAATACAATGATCAGAAACTAAATTATATGGTTCTTTCCTGGCGATTGGAAAAATAAAGAACTACAATAACACTTCTTATGGAAGCGTAATACATTCACTTGAGAGAAAAAATTCTGCTCTGTTTTTCTGAATTAATAAGATAATTATCTCATAAATTTAAACTTTAAAGAAAACTTTTATCAATTTTGAAATAATGATCAAAAACAGAACAGGATTTTTATTGTTGTTTTAAAAAAAACCTTTTCCCAAAAAATATTTACTTTTACTTTAATAGCATTTGTAATTCAGGATTTACAGTTGTAATGTGTATTTTGGCATTGTGTTATGGCCACTTACTTACATAAAGGATTAATGAATAATTAATTAAGAATAATTATACCTCCTCTGCCTCTTTCTCTTGTCTCAGATCATACAATTTTGGCTGCCAGAGGGGGCACTGTGCTAATATAGAAAAATTCCTACACTTTCCACAGCACATGAATGCATCTTAAAAACGAAGCGAAACCGATACAGTAGAGTCCTCCCCTCACCCCCCCACCTCACGCCCCACCCACCCGCAGAAGTTACTGGAGCCAGCCGGTAAGTCCCTCGTCTCCCCCTCCACACAAACCCCCACACAGGCAGAGGAGAGCGGCGTGGGACCGAAGGAGCAGGACGGTAATGTCAGTGTTACCGGTGGACACAGACGGGTTCAGGAGCCGGTAGTATTCCAGACGTTTCCACCGTCAGTGCCGCAAAGAGGAGGAGGACTTAATCCGCTGTGTCGTTCCCTCAGACCGGGCAGCCGGTGAGAAGTGCAGCCTCATAACTTTAGCACTGCTAGCAGCGGATGTACGGTTAGCCTGCTGCTAAGTTAGCCTAGCTTGAGGCACCATTTGAATGCCACTCGAATTAGCAGAACTTAGCTAGCGAGCTAACTCAACTAATAACCGACACATGAGTGGAGGTAACACTTATTATAACGAAAGATAAGGCGGGAACGTAGTCCAAGTCTGTCTCTTTCTCTCTCTTGCTTTTTTTTTTTAACGTAAACATGTAGCTAGTTTCTGTTATTAAGCTAACCGGCTATAGCAACTGTTAGCAGCTAGGTCACCAGGCTGCTACACAACTAGTTAAGCTAACGTATACAGTGGATGAGCAGGTGTGTGACTATGTAACCAGGACTAAAAGACAAACGTTGATAATTTATGTTGATGACGTCATTAATTAATTGTTATTTGTACAGATAGTTATCATTTTATTAGCTAGCTAAAGTGACGACCCTGTAATCAATCCTGTTTTCATTAAGATATGAAGATCAATGTTTTTGAATAAAGGTTGTTTGAACTTATGGAGGGTTTAGTGAATATTATTAACTGTAATACAGCACAAACTACAGGCTATAAAAGTACCCCAGAGGTATTAACACTGTTCACTGAGTGAATCCTAATCATGACATAATCATATTTTATAAGGGTCCATGTTATCTCAGCCACCAGTACCTGTCTTCTGTAAGGACTGTATTTGTTCTCAAGACTCCAACTAATGATTACTTTCATTATCAGTTCCTCAATTAATTGATTCATTTTTGTCTATTTCACGTCAGAGAACAAGATATGATGGATATCATCTGTCTCGTCACATTAGAGAAGCTTTAACCAGCAGCTGTTTGGAGTCTTGGAAGTAAACAGTTAATTGGTTATCAAGATAGTTGCTGATTCATTTTCTGTTCACTAACTAGTTGGTTAATCGACTGATTGTTGAAGCTCTAATTTGTGGGACACAACATTTGACTCAGCTGTAGTAAATCCAACAAAAGTGTGTTTAAATATATACATATTTTTAACATACATGCATCTTTTATTGTATACAGATTTGTGTTAGATGTTTTTGCTTTTATGCTTCTGTCTTTCACTTTGGATCAGTATCGGTACCAGTGTCAGGATCCCTCGTGTTTAATCAGATCTTTGGGTGTCACTGACAAAATTAAACTAATACAGTTTTTCTCATTTAAAAATGTTCAGAATTCAGAATTTGGTATCCGTGACAACCACGTTTGTTTTAAACAAATGAAACTGGATCTTTAACAAACACAGAAAAAAGATCCCAGATCCTTTGTGTTGGGAGCCAGAACAAGTTTTTCCCTCACAACAAATCTTAATTTCCCACCTGTACCGCGTCACTGAACATGGAGACAGAAGGTCGACATCCGTGTTGTGTTCATGCACAGCTGGTAACTCTGTGTTTCCTCTCGTCAGATAAACGGCTAAGAAGCAGAGATGCCTCCGAAACAGAAGTCCCGCTCCTGGACTGAGCTGAAACAAGCCGGAAATGAATGTTTCAAGACGGGTCAGTACGGAGAGGCCACCAGTCTGTACAGCCAGGCCATCAGAGAGCTGGAGAAGTCCAGTGAGTATCACCTGAGGACGCACAGTGTCAACACAGGAAGCTTACACAGTCCGTGGAGCCCTCTGTGAATGTGATATCTGATGAAGCATGAAATCGTAACATCTGCACATTAATGTCAAATCATACTTTTATCTATTAACCACGTCCATGTGAACAGGTGAGGTGAATGCTAACGGCTCGCAGTGTAAACTCAACCAGCAGTACATGGTACATTTATGGAAACAGAATCAGAAACAGAATCAGGTTTGTTGCCAAGGAGGTTTTCAGGAATTTGGTTTGTTATTTTGGTTCTTAACAATAAAGAAGAAAAGAAGAAAAATAAAAGGAAAGATAAAATATAAATATTAATGATTAAGTATAAACAGATTTTTTTCAATAAAGTATTTACCATAAAAAATGTAAATAACACAAAAGACAACAGCACATTAAACATATAGAAAGATTATTATATTATTACAGAAAAAAATATCCTGTAACATCAGTCACTGTTAAAACATTTGTACCGGACTGTTTTCTGTTGTTGTGATCTGCAGCTTTAAAACTGAAAATACATGGTGGTTCATGTGTCTCACCCTCTCTCTCTCCCTCTCTCCCCCTTTCTCTCTCCCTCTGTCTCTCTCTCTCCCTCTGTCCCTCTCTCTGCCTCTCCCTCTGTCTCTCCCTCACCCTCTCTCACCCTCTGTCTCTCCCTCACCCTCTCTCTCCCTCTGTCTCTCTCTCCCTCTGTCTCTCCCTCTCTCCCCCTTTCTCTCTCTCTCTGTCCCTCCCTCTCTCTCTCTCTCTCACCCTCTCTCTCTCTCTCCCTCTGTCCCTCTCTCTGCCTCTCCCTCTGTCTCTCCCTCACCCTCTCTCTCCCTCTGTCCCTCTCTCTCTCTATCCCCCTCTCTCTCTCCCTCTGTCCCTCTCTCCCTCTCTCTCTCCCTCTCTCTCTATCCCTCTGTCTCTCCCTCTTTAACCCTTTCTCTCCCTTTGTCTCTCTCTCTCCCTCTGTCCCTCTCTCTCTCTTTCACCCTCTCTCTCTCTCTCTCCCTCTCCCTCCCTCTCCCTCTGTCTCTTCCTCTGTCTCTCCCTCTGTCTCTCCCTCTCTGTCTCTCTCTCCCTCTCTCTCTCTCTCTCTCTCCCCCTCTCTCTCTCCCTCTCTCCCTCCCTGGTGAAATGCTTCTGTTCAACCCTCTGATTTCCTGTGAAGATAAAAAGAGTCCGGAGGATCTGGGGATCTTGTACTCGAACCGAGCAGCCGGATACTTGAAGGATGGAAACTGTGGGGAATGTGTCAAAGACTGCAGCATGTAAGTGCTTTTATTTTGGTCTGTGATTTTCATCTGTCAGGATTTTTAGTTTCTGAACTTTGTCTTTGATGCTGGTCATTTTGATAATCTATATAAGGTCCACTGTAGTCAGTGTCCAGATCTCCATCACAGCAGCAACAGTTACCCACAGAGTCTTTTTTTTTGTCTTTCAGCGAAGCTTTATTTCAAGTTATTCTGAGCTTTTATTCTGACAGGAAGTTCCAAAAGTTCTTTTGTTCCCTTGACAAAGGCCAAACTTACCTGCCGACCCCTGGTCGACAGAGTCGGTTGAACTTTAGTCCTGATATTAAACCCATCAGAACCGGTCTGACTGTCATCTGGACCTGTGTTGTGTCAGGTCTCTGGAGTTGTATCCGTTCAACGTGAAGTCTCTGCTGCGTCGTGCTGCAGCCAATGAAGCTCTGGAGCGCTACAGGCAGGCCTACGTGGACTACAAGACCGCCCTGCAGATCGACTGCAACATCGCAGCCGCTCACGACGGCACCAACAGGTACCTTTTCTACAGGCCGACCGCTTCAGGTCAGAGGTCAGAGGCCCGTCAAACGAACACACAACAAACAAGAGTTTCAGATTCATCAACTCTGTAGAGGACTTTCAGTAAAGATCTGGGGACAGATAGTTTGGTTTATAATTATGATTTCAGTCAGTATGACAACAAACTAAGGCCAAACAAGAGAAATGCACTGGCCTCCACTAAGTCATGATGATACTGATAATTACAGCACATTTAACATCTGATCACAGAAGTTAGAAAAATGAGCATGTAACGTGGTCTGGATGAAGACGGGAGCGCAGGGTCTGTTTACAGCGAGTCCAGCCGTGGGAAACACTCTTTCTGACGCACAGACGTTGTGGACACACACAAGTACGCCGTTTCTAGTTTTGCAAGTCTGGGGTTTTTGTTTTGGTTGGTTTTCCAGCGGTCCGGGGCGGATGTGGGGCGGGGGGTTGCAGTTGAGTAGCTGTGTTTCCACGCTGCGATACTCTACAGCCTGCTCCATCACCGGGCGCTAGTAAAAAAAAAAAAAACCTGGGAAATTACAGTTTTTAAATCAACATGATTTTAGTGGCTAAGCCTAAAACTTGAAGTCGCAGAGCGGCTGCGTAGACGAGTGGGTTTAAATGACGCGCTCACCGTTCTTAACCAGCGGCTGATGTTTAGTGGAAATATCGTTCTTATTGTTTCTGATACAAAGTTTATGTCTCACTGTTGTCGTCCATAAAACATAAACAGGAATCCATCAATCAGTGTCCAGAAACATCCAAACGACAACAGATTTCAACCTATAGATGCAGCATACCTGGAGTGACATGGCGCAGTGTTGCAGTCAAAAACTATATGCCTTCTCCGCCTAGCAACACCTGTCCCTCAGTGAAAGGTTCCTACCCATGTTGTCTGACCCAGAATAGTGACACCCACTGGCCCGACTGGAATCCCACATACATTTATAACAGAAATGGCTCCTATAATGATAGTCATATAAATTCTTATTATTTTTTTGGTAACGGTACATGTGTCTGTGAATTTCATCCAGTTTGCTGCTGGGTTACAAGTTCACAAGTTAAATTCATAAATGAATCGAACGGATCCAGTGTTTTTTTCACTGTACTGAAAACATACAGAAACAGGTGTGTACTGAAACCGTTACACCTCTCAGCTCATCAGCTCAGCTTTAACTTGATAACAAACATGAATCTGTGTCTGTGAGTCTGTGGTAGTTGGACTTCCTGTTTCCTCACTGTTGACTTTAGATGATGTGATTCTGCAGCTGGTTCACTTTGACATAAACCCTGTGTGCCACCTCTCGTTTGTCAGGATGACGAAGGCGCTCACAGAGACAGACGGTCCCTCGTGGAGAGAGAAGCTTCCTCCCATCCCCACAGTCCCTCTGTCTGTCAGAGAGAAACTCACCCAGCAGCCCACAGCCAACACCCCAAAACCAAACCCGGCTCCACAACACAACGGCACCACACCGACCAACAGACCCGGTGAGGAGACGCATGTTCATTCAGGGAACTGGATCTGTCGTGTTTATTTAGATGAAATCCCTTCGTTTGTTTCAGCAGATTCATTTAAGCTTCTGTATATTAATGTTTTATATCCTCCTCTCCTCCTCCTCCTCCTCCTCCTCCTCCTCCTCAGCTCCCAGTGATAAAGACGTAAAGAAAGGCCAGGCCCTGAAAGAAGAAGGCAACGCTCTGGTGAAGAAAGGAGAACATAAGAAGGCCATAGAGAAATACAGCCAGAGCCTCAAACACAACCCCAGCGAGGTCACCACCTACACCAACAGGTGGGTCGGCTCCTCTCCTACATCGACTGTGACTGAGTGTGAGGCAGCAGCCAATCAGAATCCTCCTTCAGGTTTAGTTTCCTGCTGTTATTTAGCTTTAAAAGTATATTGCAAATTAAAATTTAAAAATAATATCTAACATGAATTCTTCAGGTCTAAATGTTTGAAACTGAAACAGCTGATTTAGTTTTTAGATAATTGATTAAATCATTTTAAAATATAAATATAAAATAAGGCTCCAATTAAAAGGTTTAAAAGCAATTAATGGATGAATGGTTGAAGATGAATAAATCATTTATTAGTGTTTTATAGATCAGTTATTAACCATTCATAGGAACAACTCTTCTCCACCTCGACACTTTTCTTTTTAATTCATTAAATGTATTTTTTATTTGTATTTAATTTCATCAGGAAGTCACAGTGAGATGGAGATCTCCTTTACAAGTGAGAACTGAGTACAGAAAATAAAGTAGAATAACCTTACAACTGCTTAATGGATTATTGTAGATATATTAATGAATTATAATATTTTATAATTACAGGTGACAGACAACCTTCTGCTAATGAATGTTTGTTTTCAGGGCTGAGATTTTTTTGAAAAAGTGTTTAAATAGTTGCATCAATAAATAATAATAAAAAAAATGCCAGGTTAAAAGTTAAAGCTCCATATTTTCTTCTTCTGTAGTGTAGTACTTGAAGTGTTGATCCATCAGAAGATATAAAAACCATCTCAGTGTAGTTTTACATCTCCTCTCTCAGGCTTCTCTCTGCAGCTCTAGTAACAACAGGTCGTTGAGCCAATCAGAAGAGAGGAGGCTCTGAGCCTCTCTTCTGATTGGCTGACTGTTTTCTGAGTGAGCCAATAAAAATATAGCAGATTTCAGGTAAAAACACTCAGAGAAACCAAATCCTGCAAGGTTTGGATGGTGGGTCCAGGTGGGCGGGGCTTGGTGACTGCTTTGTTGTGACATCACAAAGTTCCAGAAGTCCTGACGGCTGGTTTTAAGGCTCAGTTTCTGAATACAGGCTGTGTGCATTTCTCTGTGGACTGAGGCTTTGATACTTTCACAGTATTAATATAGAAGCTAGAGCTGATCTATAATAAATAAATAATCATTATAATTAATCATACCTTTAGACTATATGGAGTTTTAACAAAGCATCAAAGTCTGTATATCAGAGCAACATAATAGATTCTAGCTGAAACACTGATGTTTTGTGTGTGTGCGTGTGTGTGTGTCTGTGTGTGTGTGCGTGTGTGTGTGTGTGTGTGCGTGTGTCTGTGTGTGTGTGCGTGTGTGTGTGTCTGTGTCTGTGTGTACGTGTGCAGGGCTCTGTGTTACCTGTCGGTGAAGCAGTACACAGACGCCGTTAGAGACTGTGACGAGGCTCTGATGATTGACAGCAGCAACATCAAGGCTCTCTACAGGAGGGCTCAGGCTCAGAAGGAGCTCAAGGTGAGTCCTCATCACTGATTCTCACACTGACCAATCACACGTCAGCTTCACTCCGTCTGTCTGCAGGTTGAGAAAATAAAAGCATTTCCTGCCTCGATAATTGCTGATGTTTCCTCTGGCAGCAGCTCATCTGTATTCAACACACACAGAGAGCTCAGTACAGTGTGTGTGTGTGTGTGTGTGTGTGTGTGTGTGTGTGTGTGTGTGTGTGTGTGTGTGTGTGTGTGTACAGTCAGACAGGTTGTTTACCTCTTTATCTTTGTATTAAGTCTAAAACTAGCTTCAGTTCAGAAGCTTTTCTCAGTAACATTACATATTTGTCACTAAATACCCAACACTGAAAGTTAAAGCTCTGATTTATTTTTAACAGTGAAGAATTGATCTGATCAGCTCCATCAGGTGGAGGAGGTATGTGGGTGTGGTTTGAAGATCCCTCACCTGTTATCAGATCTGATTCACAGATCTCTAAACTCTGATTGGTGGGAAACACTCTTTCTGACGCACAGACGTTGTGGACACACACAAGTACGCCGTTTCTAATTTTTCAAGTCTGGGGTATTTGTTTTGGTTGGTTTTCCAGCGGTCCGGGGCGGATGTGGGGCGGGGGGTTGCAGTTGAGTAGCTGTGTTTCCACGCTGCGATACTCTACAGCCTGCTCCATCACCGGGCGCTAGTAAAAAAAAAAACCTGGGAAATTACAGTTTTTAAATCAACATGATTTTAGTGGCTAAGCCTAAAACTTGAAGTCGCAGAGCGGCTGCGTAGACGAGTGGGTTTAAATGACGCGCTCACCGTTCTTAACCAGCGGCTGATGTTTAGTGGAAATATCGCTCTTATTGTTTCTGATACAAAGTTTATGTCTCACCGTTGTCGTCCATAAAACATAAACAGGAATCCATCAATCAGTGTCCAGAAACATCCAAACGACAACAGATGTGGGTGTGGTTTGAAGATCCCTCACCTGTTATCAGATCTCTAAACTCTGATTGGTGCGCAGAGTCACATGACTTCACCTCCTGAGTTCCTGTTAAACAGGAAGAAGAGAAAATCTCCAGATTCTAAAAAACAAACCTGTTCAGAGGAAGTTGTTGGTTCATGTACGAGCTCCTCACTGACACATGACGCCTTTAACATGTGATGTACATGTGGAAACATACATGTTAATGAGTCCTGAGCAGATAAATAAATATATAAATAGATTAACATGCTGCACATTTCAGCCAAACTCAATCAATCAAACATAACTTTATTTATCTGATTATTTAAATTTATTTATATAAAAGTTTCATGAAAGTTCACGAAACGGCTGGAAATGAAAATCAGTGCTCTGGGTCCAGGTCTTGACTCTACTCTGGGTCCAGGTCTTTACTCTACTCTGGGTCCAAGTCTTTACTCTACTCTGGGGCCAGGTCTTGACTGTGCTGTGGGTCCAGGTCTTTACTGTGCTGTGGGTCCAGGTCTTTACTGTGCTCTGGGTCCAGGTCTTTACTGTACTGTAGGTCCAGGTCTTTACTGTGCTCTGGGTCCAGGTCTTTACTCTACTCTGGGTCCAGGTCTTGACTGTGCTGTGGGTCCAGGTCTTTACTGTGCTGTGGGTCCAGGTCTTTACTGTGCTCTGGGTCCAGGTCTTTACTGTACTGTAGGTCCAGGTCTTTACTGTGCTCTGGGTCCAGGTCTTGACTCTACTCTGGGTCCAAGTCTTGACTGTACTGTAGGTCCAGGTCTTGACTCTACTCTGGGTCCAAGTCTTGACTCTACTCTGGGTCCAGGTCTTGACTCTACTCTGGGTCCAGGTCTTGACTCTACTCTGGGTCCAGGTCTTGACTGTACTGTAGGTCCAGGTCTTGACTCTACTCTGGGTCCAGGTCTTGACTGTGCTCTGGGTCCAGGTCTTGACTGTACTGTAGGTCCAGGTCTTGACTGTACTGTAGGTCCAGGTCTTGACTCTACTCTGGGTCCAGGTCTTGACTGTGCTCTGGGTCCAGGTCTTGACTGTACTGTAGGTCCAGGTCTTGACTGTACTGTAGGTCCAGGTCTTGACTGTACTGTAGGTCCAGGTCTTGACTGTGCTCTGTTTGTCCTCCAGGACCTCACGTCCTGCGTGGAGGACCTGAACCGCCTGCTCGGAGTGGAACCAAAGAACTCGGCCGCCCTGAAGCTGCTGCAGGAAGTGCAGAAGAAGAAGTGACGACATGTTGGGGAATGAGGAGGAGGCGGCGGTGAGGAGCTGACGCTGCGCTGAGCTCAGAGTCATGTGACAGGAAGTGACACGAGTCAGCTGAGTCTGTCTCTCAGCTCCTTCAGCCTGTTTACTCTAAACATGAGCTCTTATTGGTGGATGGAGCAGGGGGTGTGTCAGGAAGATGTTTGTGTTTTACCAGTTTTAGTTTGAAATTATTGACACATAATAACAATAATAACCAACAATAAACCTTCATCATCATGTGATACTATGAAGATGAGCAGCTGATCAACCTTCAAATAATCTCAACTCAAGGTCCACTTTCTCACTTTTTCATGCTGTCTTCATCGAGGGATGGAACAGTGGCGGCCATCTTTGAACAACTTCCCGTTACCAAGTTTAGCACTCTGAGCTGAACCAGAATCCAGAATCCAGACCACATCCTGATTCTACTGAGTCTAGACTTCACACCAACACAACAGCAGGTGATGATGTCACAGGTGATGATGTCACATGTTCACCAGCTCCAGTTAAACTTCACAGACACAAAAACAAAATGTCTGAGGTTAAAACTTTATCTCCCTGGAGCTGATTCTTAACGAGACTTTTTTTTGTTTGTTTTTCAGTACTAATTGTTTCAAATCAATTTAAACAGAAATAAAATGAAAACACATTTAGTTTTACTTTAGTTTTATTTTTCAGCTCGGTCTCTCTAATCACTCAAACAGCCAATCAGCAGCTTTAGTAGCTGTTGGTGCAAGCATGATGCATTCTGACTGGCTCCATGAGATTTACTCATTTACTCCTGAGAAATTGATCCTTGATAGAAACAAACCAATTCATTCCATAATGTATTGACGATTGATACGTGAGCATCAGCTTGTAGAGTCAGTGTGTCGTCTGGATGAGACTCATGAGATGTTGAGTTGATGATATTTTGCCTCTAAACATTTTCAGCTCATGTTTAGATTAAACACGCTGCTGATAAATGAGTCAAAGTTTGAGACGTTAAACGTGTTGGACATCTGGAAATTTGTGATGAACTCTACAAAGGAAATCAATGCAGCTGATCAGGTTCCAGGTGGGAGGGGCCAATATTGATCCAATAATGAAACCACTTTCACAGTCATTGATATGACGATAGAAAATTATGATCATATAATTTAATATCACTGATATCAATGTATATATTATGATACAGAGACATTTCTGTAAAATCAATTGATAAAGGTTCAATAAATCCAGAGATCAAAGGAATATCTACGATCATACATCAACATTGGTTCTGGGTCAATTAACAGTTACATAAATGAGAATTAAAAATCAATCTCTGTCCTCTCGTTTTATTATCACATAGATTAAACTCAGACATTGTCATGTTAAAGAAGCTGAAAACAAGAACGGAACAATAGATTAATTATTTAAAATCAGCTCATTATAATATTTGAAAATGTAGTTCTGTAATTCATTTAAACTCTGATGATCCTGAAGGTTTATTGTGTCTGATTCAAATGTTTCCACATGATGTTCTTCACTCAGGTCGTTTATTTATCCTGAATCTGCCCTTGAGTTCTTGTGAGTATTTGTCTCTCAGTGATTGATATTTATGTTCATGCTGCGTTCAGGTGACAGGGAGGAGGAAGGAGACAGGAAATACATTCTGGGTTTTCAAGTCGCAGGTTGGATCAGATGTAGAAAAGTTTCCCCATGATTTACAAATCAGAAACTCTGAGGTGACCTGAACGCAGCATCAGACCTGGAGCCTGTTGGATGCGACAGGAAGTGCTCTCACCTTGTTTCCCACCTTGTTTCAGTCTCTGCTGAGAGTTCATGTTTGAAACCGTCAGGGCTAAAGTATCTTGTTCTGCTTTTCTTCATTTACTTTGTGCTGTCACTTTTTACTTCCTGTTATTTCATTATGAAACTTCACCTGCAGCTTGGCTCTGTCTCCACCTGCCCCAAGTGCCTGGCCACATTAGTTTGTGTTTTAAAACATCTGGATTCATCGTGAAAGAACATCTCTTCATACTTGCACAGGTAGAGCCGAGAAGCTGCAGAGACCGACCACAGCTGAGATTCTGTTTATCACGTTACTGTTTGTTTATTTGTTTGTCACCCTGCTTCTGTTTTATCTGCAAATAAACAATAAGAAATGAAAATACTTTTTTCTTCTCCATTTTATGCTGGATAAAATCAAAACTATGACGCTACAGCCAGCAGCTGTTTAGCTTATCTTAGTATAAACAATGGAGACTAGCCAGGCTCTGTACGAAGGTAGCTTAAAATGCTAAAGATGCTATGCTAATCTCTGAAAAAATGTTCACTGCACTAACCATTCTTTAAAAGATCGTAAAAGGTCAAGCTTAGTGTAACCTCAAAACGCTTTTTGCTCAAGACTTAAGAGATTATGACAAAATTTAATACAGATGGTTCATATTTAATATTTTGCGACTCTGGATGAACTGAGATATAATCTGAAACTAGTCCGAGTGGAGGAGGAGGTGATTAGTGCCACGAGCGCTCAGCTCCGAGGCCTCTACAGCTAGAATAGCTGAGAGGAGTGCCTCTCTATTAATATTCCTCAGACTTATTATTCTTCCGCCAAATTTTGGCGCGTAACTCGTCGTTAGGGAAAACCCCAGTAATATATACATCAAAACGTGAGTCTTGATCCCGAAAGAGGTGCTATGACTTTTGGTGTTAAAATTCCAATTTTTCCCAAAGTTATTCCGAAAATACTGGGAATAAATAATGCATTAGGAATGCATTGGAATTTTCTTTAAAAACCCACAAAATTTCACCTTTTTTCTAAAAAATTTCACCTTTTTTCTGAGTCACCCAGCTCTCTCATACCTGCACGTAGAAATGTGATTCAAACTATAAAACGGAGGAAAACTTCTGCTCTCTCAAAAACACAACAACTGTTTTTACATAACATGTAAACTCTATTATGACTTCTTCATACCTTACTATACTATGACTTTTTAAACCTTAATATACTATTACTTTTTCATACTTTATTGTACTATGACTTTTTCATACCTTAGTATACTGTGACTTTTTAAAACCTTTGATACCATGACTTTTTATAGCCCACTATACTGAGTTTTCATACCTTGCTATACTATGACTTTTTATAACTTACTCTATGACTTTTTCACAGCTTATTATACTATGACTTTTTGAACCTTACTATACCATGACTATTTCATACCTTACTGTACTATGACTTTTTATAGCTTATTATAACTTTTTCATAGCTTACGATACTATGACTTTTTAAAGCTTGTAGTGGTCTAAGCAGGCACCCCATGTGTAGAGGCTACAAGTCCTCGCTGCAGTCGGCCCCGGTTCGAGTCCCGCATCCGGCCTTTGCTGCATGTCATTCCCGCTCTTTCTGCCTCCCCATTTCCTGTCTCTCTACTGTACTGTCAAATAAAGGCATGACACTACACTATGGCTTTTTTATCACGTTTTATGCCTTGCTATACTATGACTTTTTATGACATTTTATGATTTACTATATTATGACTTTTTATGCCTCACTATACTGACTTTTTTTATCACTTTTTATGCCTCACTATACCATGACTTTTTATCTCTTTTTATGCCTTACTATACTATGACTTTTTAATGAATTTTTTATACCGTACTACACTATTACATTTTTACTACTTTTTAAGCCTCACTATATTATTACTTTTTATGCCTTACTATATTATGACGTTTTTATGCCTTACTATACTATGACTTTTTTTTAATCACTTTTTATGCCTTACTATACTGTAACTTATTTATGACATTTTATGATTTACTATATTATGACTTTTTATGCCTTACTATACTATGACTTATTTATGACATTTTATGATTTACTATATTATGACTTTTTATGCCTCACTATACTATGACTTTTTTTTTTATCACTTTTTATGCCTCACTATACTATGACTTTTTATACCTTACTATACTATGACGTTTTTATAACTTTTTATGCTTTACTTTGCTATGACTTTTTATGCCTTACTATACTGTGACTTATTTATGACATTTTATGATTTACTATATTAAGACTTTTTATACCTCACTATACTATGACTTTTTTATGACTTTTTATGCCTTACCTTTACTATGACTTTTTATGCCTTACTATACTATGACGTTTTTATAACTTTTTATACTTTACTATACTATGACTTTTTTATGACTTTTTATGCCTTACCTTTACTATGACTTTTTATGCCTTACTATACTATGACGTTTTTATAACTTTTTATGCCTTACTATACTATGACTTTTTTTTATCACTTTTTATGCCTTAATATACTATGACTTTTTTATCACTTTTTATTCCTTACTATACTATGACTTTTTATGCCTTACTATACTATGACTTATTTATGACATTTTATGATTTACTATATTATGACTTTTTATACCTTACTATACTATGACATTTTTATAACTTTTTATGCTTTACTTTGCTATGACTTTTTATGCCTTACTATACTATGACTTATTTATGACATTTTATGATTTACTATATTATGACTTTTTATACCTCACTATACTATGACTTTTTTATGACTTCTTATGCCTTAATATACTATTACTTTTTTATGACTTTTTATGCCTTACCTTTACTATGACTTTTTATGCCTTACTATACTATGATGATTTTATAACTTTTTATGCCTTACTATACTATGACTTTTTTATGAATTTTTTATGCCTTACTATACTATGATGATTTTATAACTTTTTATGCCATACTATACTATGACTTTTTTATGAATTTTTTATGCCTTACTATATTATGACTTTTTTTATGCGTCACTATACTATGACTTTTTCATCACTTTTTATGCCTTAATATACTATGACTTTTTTTATCACTTTTTATACCTTATTATACTATCACTTTTTATGCCTTACTATACTATGACTTATTTATGAAATTTTATGATTTACTATACTATGACTTTTTATACCTTACTATACTATGACGTTTTTATAACTTTTTATGCTTTACTATACTATGACTTTTTTATCACTTTTTATGCCTTACTATACTATGACTTTTTTTTTTATCACTGTTTATTCCTTACTATACTATGACTTTTTTATGACTTGTTATTGACTATACTATTACATTTTTATAAATTTTTATGCCTTACTATACTATTACATTTTTATCACTTTTTATGCCTCACTATACTATGACTTTTTTATCACTTTTTATGCCTTACTATACTATGACTTTTTTTTATCACTTTTTATGCCTAACTATACTATGACGTTTTTATGCCTTACTATACTAGGACTTTTTATACCTTACTGTACTATGACGTTTTTACAACTTTTTATGATTTACTTTGCTATGACTTTTTATGCCTTACTATACTATGACTATTTATGCCTTAATATACTATGACGTTTTTATAAATTTTTATGCCTTACTATAATGACTTTTTTATGAATTTTTTTATGCCTTACTATATTATCACTTTTTATGCCTCACTATACTATGACTTTTTTATCACTTTTTATGCCTTAATATACTATGACTTTTTTATCACTTTTTATGCCTTACTATACTATGACCTTTTATGCCTTAATATACTATGACATTTTTATAAATTTTTATGCCTTACTATACTATGACTTTTTTATCACTTTTTATGCTTTACTATGCTATGACTTTTTATGCCTTAATATACTTTGACGTTTTTATAACTATTTATGCCTTACTACACTATGACTTTTTTATGACTTGTTATTGACTATACTATTACATTTTTATAAATTTTTATGCCTTACTATACTATTACATTTTTATCACTTTTTATGCGTCACTATACTATGACTTTTTTTTATCACTTTTTATGCCTTAGTATACTATGACTTTTTTTTATCACTTTTTATTCCTTACTATACTATCACTTTTTATGCCTTAGTATACTATGACTCTTTTTTATCACTTTTTATTCCTTATTATACTATGACTTTTTCTGCCTTACTATACTATGATTTATTTATGACATTTTATGATTTACTATATTATGACTTTTTATGCCTTACTATACTATGACTTATTTATGACA
>NW_019524083.1:0-1913 GCF_002814215.2 Seriola lalandi dorsalis | reverse complement strand
TATTATAACTTTTTCATAGCTTACGATACTATGACTTTTTAAAGCTTGTAGTGGTCTAAGCAGGCACCCCATGTGTAGAGGCTACAAGTCCTCGCTGCAGTCGGCCCCGGTTCGAGTCCCGCATCCGGCCTTTGCTGCATGTCATTCCCGCTCTTTCTGCCTCCCCATTTCCTGTCTCTCTACTGTACTGTCAAATAAAGGCATGACACTACACTATGGCTTTTTTATCACGTTTTATGCCTCACTATACTATGACTTTTTTGGCATTTTATGATTTACTATATTATGACTTTTTATGCCTCACTATACTGACTTTTTTTATCACTTTTTATGCCTCACTATACCATGACTTTTTATCTCTTTTTATGCCTTACTATACTGACTTTTTAATGAATTTTTTATACCGTACTACACTATTACATTTTTAGAACTTTTTAAGCCTCACTATATTATTACTTTTTATGCCTTACTATATTATGACGTTTTTATGCCTTACTATACTATGACTTTTTATACCTTACTATACTGACGTTTTTATAATTTTTTATGCTTTACTTTGCTATGACTTATTTATGACATTTTATGATTTACTATATTATGACTTTTTATGCCTTACTATACTATGACTTATTTATGACATTTTATGATTTACTATATTATGACTTTTTATGCCTTACTATACTATGACTTTTTATGCCTTACCTTTACTATGACTTTTTATGCCTTACTATACTATGACTTTTTTTTAATCACTTTTTATGCCTTACTATACTGTAACTTATTTATGACATTTTATGATTTACTATATTATGACTTTTTATGCCTCACTATACTATGATGTTTTTATAACTTTTTATGCCATACTATACTATGACTTTTTTATGAATTTTTTGTGCCTTACTATATTATGACTTTTTTTATGCGTCACTATACTATGACTTTTTTATCACTTTTTATGCCTTAATATACTATGACTTTTTTATCACTTTTTATGCCTTACTATACTATCACTTTTTATGCCTTAGTATACTATGACTTTTTTTATCACTTTGTATTCCTTATTATACTATGACTTTTTATAACTTTTTATGCTTTACTTTGCTATGACTTTTTATGCCTCACTATACTATGACTTATTTATGACATTTTATGCCTTAATATACTATTACTTTTTTATGACTTTTTATGCCTTACCTTTACTATGACTTTTTATGCCTTACTATACTATGATGATTTTATAACTTTTTATGCCATACTATACTATGACTTTTTTATGAATTTTTTATGCCTTACTATACTATGACTTTTTCATCACTTTTTATGCCTTAATATACTATGACTTTTTTTTATCACTTTTTATGCCTTAGTATACTATGACTTTTTTTTTTATCACTTTTTATACCTTATTATACTATGACTTTTTCTGCCTTACTATACTATGACTTATTTATGACATTTTATGATTTACTATACTATGACTTTTTATACCTTACTATACTATGACGTTTTTATAACTTTTTATGCTTTACTTTGCTATGACTTTTTATGCCTTACTATACTATGACTTTTTTTTATCACTTTTTATTCCTTACTATACTATGACTTTTTTATCACTTTTTATGCCTTACTATACTATGACTTTTTTTTTATCACTGTTTATTCCTTACTATACTATGACTTTTTATAACTTTTTATGCTTTACTATGCTATGACTTTTTATGCCTTAATATACTTTGACGTTTTTATAACTATTTATGCCTTACTACACTATGACTTTTTTATGACTTGTTATTGACTATACTATTACATTTTTATAAATTTTTATGCCTTACTATACTATGTCGTTTCATATACAATGTGAACATATATTGACAGGCTTTGGGGTGGATATATATTTATGTAACATATGTCTA
>NW_019524082.1:2861-3704 GCF_002814215.2 Seriola lalandi dorsalis | reverse complement strand
TCATGTTGCGTGGGAGGGCGTTGACAGCTCGTGTCAAGTCTAGGGAGGAAGGAATACATTAGGAAGTGGTAAAATGTACTACAACTCCTCTCATGTTGTCAATGTAGATTTGTGTGTGTGTGGAAGAGAGTGGAAGAGACTCACCTGCTATGTTGATATTGGCCGGGGTGGCGTTCAGGGACGCAGGTGTCCTTGTTCGGCTGCTGTTGCTGGGAGTGATGCCTTTGACACGAGAGAAAATGTTACATAATAATCCATAATATACTTCAGCTGTTGTAATATAAACCATGAACACTATGTAAAGTGCCTCCATACCTGGTACAGGCTCTTGGTAATGGTCCTTAAACCAGCGGAATAGTCCGTTTACTGTAGGAAATATCTGTGAACGGTAGCGGAAGCCATCTGGGGTGATGGTCACATATTCAACCCTAGGAAAGAAAAATAGCATGCTGACATTCAGTTATACAGGTATGGACAACTTGTTGTCAATCAAATTGTAAGTTTCTCATAAAAATGTCAGAGAGGATATTAAACCCACGGCGTTCAGTAATTTGTTCCAATATGTATGACAAATCAGCCCAAACTTATTCATTCAATATTTTCTATCTGTGGCATCAATACAGTGAGTAACCGGAACACAGAGGAGACAAAAACATTTGTGCTCACCGTGGTTTTCCGCGAGGCTGGTAGCCCAGAATGAACTTTCCCGGCAAATCTTTACAGGCAGAAATAAAATAAGGAATAAAAGTAGGCTTCTCCCTCTTTGTCCGGACCAGTAACTCCTCCATTTTCTATCAAAGAGAGAACAAAACAAAAGGAGGTATAAGAGGCACCGCTTGTGGC
>NW_019524082.1:0-1998 GCF_002814215.2 Seriola lalandi dorsalis | reverse complement strand
TCAAATCCGAGGTACGGCATGTGAGGTCAACGCTGAATTTTTCTATGTCGATTTTCATTATGCGGCAGTGAACCGTCATTCCCACCTGTAGCAGGAGAGGGATGAGGAACAATCAAGTATCACACAGATGCCACAATAGAAGAGAACATGACAGGAGGGACAGAAATAGGCAACAATTTATCATAATTTGTTATTTGGGTAGTGTAACTGGCATCATCTGGAAACTCTCAGAAACAAACTTGATTTGTTAATCTCACCTGCAAAGAGAAATAAATGAATAAAACTGAATAGCATCAGCAAAGCATCAGCAAAGCACAACAAACCAGGTCTCACCTTGACCCTCTCCTCAGGGTGTTTGACCACTTTGTCACTAAGAAACTTGGTGGGAATAAATCCCTGGACGCCGTTATCTAACCTGGATCGCACGCCGATTGCCTGACCCGGACACGATCCACTGTCAAAGTGATTCCACACCTAAAGGGGTGACACAAAACAAAAAAAAAGAAAAAAACGTTATGTTTAGATGTCACACTCAGCTGTTTTCTAACAGCAAGCAGTGAAAAGAGGAAAAGTCAGGTGGCTGGTACCTCGCTGAGTTCAGGGAAGTTGTCCTGCTGGCAGAAGGGACACTGCCACAGCCCTGTAGAATCGTTACGTATGGCCTGGTCGTAGCTTTCTCCCTGAGGCCGCCGGTGAGCGATACCAGTTACTATACTGGTGATCAGTTTACCTGGAAGAAAAGGAAGATAAAACATCAGACATGCACCTATGAAGCTGCATTTCAACTGGGACTAGTATTACACCTACTATATACTATTGATCTTTGCTGACGTTTGATTGAAGATATAAATATGTGTACTTCAGTGCAGTGTGTATTACCAATATAAAAGGTCTCGGGAGTCTCCTTGGTGAGCAGGTTGAAGACCTCTTCAGTGTTGGGGACTCTGTAGGGAACTCTCAGATCTTTGTACCTGCAGCTCAGCTCGGCACGTATATCATATAGAGTAATTCCCTTGTTGCCATAACCCTGCAGGGAAAGGACAGAAGGATGAGTGGATGTGAAATATGGCTGACATCTCTTTGTCTGGACTAAAATACAAAAAAAAAAAAAAAACCTTAATTTGAGAAGAAAAAACACAGATGTACAGTTTTCTGCTCTGTAGCATACTGTGTTTCAAGCTGTTCAAAAAGTTACAGCCACAACACACACACACAAACACATACTAACCTGTCTCTCAAGCTCTTCAGCAAAGGCATCCAGGTCCAGATCTTTGAGACGTTCTGGATTTTCCAAGATTTCCTCCAGCGCTCCGGCTGGGTTAGCATCTTCTGCCGACTCATCATACTCGAGGGCGTCCACAGCCATCTTACGAGCCCACTCGTACGTCTCAGGGTGGACACGAGAACCATCCAGGACCTCGATGTAGGAATCCGTACTGTGTGCAGAGGTTGAGAGAAGAGAAACCAAAACATGCTGATTTGAAAAAAACCCACAACAGGCTAAATGATAGATCACAACCTTGTCTGACAATGGTGGATTTAGCACTATGAGAAACAGCATGTCTGAGCATGAAAGAGACCCCTACAAAGTACCAACCTGTCTCCAAGTGATGCAGTGTCGATCTTGATGAAACCAGCACAGTTGATGAAAACCTTGGGTCCCATGTGACACATAGTGACCAGCTGGGTTCTGTTTTCCAGACGAGTGTTGTTCTGCTTCAGAATCTGCACAAACACAAGGACCACGAAGGATGAGGCACTGTACTCTCAGATATGACACAAGAACTTAATGAGAGCGGTACATATGCAAACCTTGAGCAAGTGGGAGCCCTTCCTTGGTCCCAAACCGCAGACATATTGGACCATGCTCTGAGTGTGAGGATGGGCGATGGCCCTATTCACGTCTACTCCGACCTCATTGACACGGTTGATGAATTCACAGTAAAGCGCAGAGAGCAAATCCTCCTTTACCACATGTTCCTGAAGAAAGAAAAAAAA
>NW_019524081.1:1616-2558 GCF_002814215.2 Seriola lalandi dorsalis | reverse complement strand
ATTATTAAATTATAATGAATTCTGTAATTATATTTAAGCGGTTGATTTCACAACTGACGGTAATTTTATTTTTTTTACTCTCTCCTTATTTCTTCTGATTTGGTTAACAGACCTTATGCCAAAATAATGTGCATTAAATCTTGTATCTTAATCTATATATTTTAATATAAATGAGCGTTACATCAACCAGCTAGAAAAGCAAAATTATACTAATTAATGCATCAGAAATAATTATTCTACAATGTACAGTTTATCACTCACAAGGGTCAGTGAAAGTACCTTTAATTATATTTACCTGTTAATAGTTTTGTATTGATACTTATATATATAATAATTATTAATTTAAGACTTTTACTTTGTTGTGTTGGTATTTTTATTTAAGTGAACGATCTGAATGTTTATTTTATGTTTAAATTAAAGATAAAGGTAAGAAAAAGTGAAGCGCGTCTGGTCCGGTGCGAGGTGTAATACGCATTGTCTCCATCAGGGGGCGCTGTAGCGGCGAGACCAGAAGCCTAGCGGAGTTAAAAGTGCGACGAAGAAGAAGCAGCGGAAGCGGAAATGAGGCTCTTTTGTTTTGAAAGAGGGAAATTTAAAAAGTCGACGGCGTTAGTCCGAAGTAAACACAAACAAGCGGAATAAAACCATCAAAAAAATACACAAGAAAACAAGAAAATGGCCGCGAACTGACATCGTTCAACCCGGAATCTGAAGTAGGTTCACGGACATTTTTCTAACAAACACTTCGTCGTGTTTAAGTCTGTTGAAGTTAAATTTAACTGATAATTTCCTCGGAAACGTTTGAACTTCAGAGATTCTCCGCCGTGTAATTTCATATTTGTCACTTTAATGTCACACGTTTTGAATATTCCTATGTATTTCTACCTGTTATTAGTTGTATATTTTCCCTGCGCTAACTTCTCGTTTATCACAGTTTGTTCT
>NW_019524081.1:0-834 GCF_002814215.2 Seriola lalandi dorsalis | reverse complement strand
AACAACCATGAGCTGAACATCATGAACATGAAGCTAACTGATGCTACGAAGCAGGAAGACGCCATAACAAGAGAACAAAGTGCCTCCAGCGCGACATGAAGCGATGGCAGCGAAGGGGAACTCTGGAAGTCAAGACAAGACGCTGTGAAATGATTTCTACACAGCGACTTATTCTGACCCACTTCACCGTGTTTTTGTGGCTGCAGCGTCACAACAAACAGAAATATTCTAGATGTCATGTGCGTCGTTTTCTTCACATTTCCCACAATTCAGCCTGACATATTTGTAAATGTATCTTCTTTGCGTGGTGTTTGTCAAACTGAAGCCGGGAGACGTGACGACAAACAACTTCATCTGTTTTTGTGACTCAGTAGGTTTGACCCCTGACCTCAGTGTTGTGTCTCTGCAGGGTCTTGTCACAGAAACATGAAGAAGAAGGTGAGAAGGCTGCAGGTCTCAGACGCCGGCAGCATCGGGGAGGATTGTGAGTCATCCACACGTTTATATTATCACTGTAGTAAACGTTTGAGCGGTCTGAAGCTCCTGTTGTAAAACCAGTGGTTCTCACAGTTCCTCAGGGTCAGTCCATCCCTAAGTCACAGAATGACCAGCAGTACAAAGTTCTGTGTTGTTTTAACGTGTGTGTGTGTGTGCGTGTGCGTGTGCGTTGTGTCCTGTGCAGGTTTAGTGATGATGATCCGGCCATGTTTGGGGAAAAGGTCACACTTAAGGAGCACAAACTCTCCGTCCACTACTTCTGTTTGGTAAGTGTGTGTGTGTGTGTGTGTGTGTGTGTGTGTGTGTGTGTGTGTGTGTGTGTGTGTGTGTGTGTGT
>NW_019524080.1:23508-24302 GCF_002814215.2 Seriola lalandi dorsalis | reverse complement strand
AAAACATTCTGCTTCAACCTCGAGTGAAGAACAGGAGGAGAGAAAGGGGGGGATGGAGGGATGATGGAGGGATATCACCTCCGGTGTTTTACCCCCCCGATACTGAACTCCGCGGTCACGACGGAGGACGAGGAGGAGTCAGATACTTCTTTGTGCTTCCTCCACCAGACTGAATCTGTTCCTGTGTGGACGTCAGACCTCCTCAACACTCGTGTCGTGTCTCAGACGTGAAGCAAACACAGAGACAGAAGCTGGACCAGCAGAATATCCTCCACTGTGAGGACACGCTCCTGAGCAGATCATCATTATTATTATTATCATTATTGTTAAACACTAATATTGTAACATGAAGTTTTATGATTCTGACATTTTAGAGAGCTGAAGACCTGACGTCACTTCCTGTTTCAGTCGGATACTCTAAGATAAATGAGGATGTAATAGTAGAAGTTAAAACCCTCGGGTTTTAGAGCAACTATCATCAATATTAATTATGAACAATGGATCAAATGACTGTGTGTTTCCTGAAGGAGTTTCAGTTTCCTACAGTTCCACAGAGCCTCTTAGCTCCTTTTAGCTCCTGGTTTTGGTTCCCTGTCATTTTCCCTCAGGAGCTGGTGGAGACCAAACACAGAGTTAAAACAGAGGGAACACTGGACTGAGATCATTTCATTATCATCATTAATTCAAAGCTGCATCTGTGTGTTTATTAAGCCCTTTTCCCGCTGGTCAAAGAACACACTCAGACCCTGTAACATCAGGCTTTTGTTGTCAATGGAAAAAGAGTCAAACGATTT
>NW_019524080.1:17909-23365 GCF_002814215.2 Seriola lalandi dorsalis | reverse complement strand
AAAAAAGTCTATTTTATACCAAGTGATGTTAACCATGTGTAGTTAGTCTTCCACTCGGCTCGGTGCCGGTTTGTGCGTCAGACCTTTTCTACAGATTTGTGTGTGTGTTCATGAAGCGACAGGAAGCTGTAAAACTGATGCTCGTTGGAACTGTTTCTACAAAGGGAAGAGAAGCACGTTCAGCTCGTTTCACATCGTATGTACAGTGGAAGACGGCATGTGACATGTCAGTAATATACATACTATTTTTTGATATTCATTTTAGCCAAATTAGTATTTAAATTAGAGTTATCTAAATGTGTATAATGTACACTAGAGGTATATACAGGAGCAGGTATTCAACCAAAGGTCTTTGTACAGATTCTCCTCAGATATTTTCACAAATGTTTCCTTTAAAGAAAACAGACTCCTGAGCTCCTCCCCTCCTCGTTACTGTAAGATGTTGATGAACTGTTGCCCTGGTGTCCAGCCTGCAGCGTATGGACAAAGTCTCCATATTTAGCATGCCACAGCTCGATTTGATCATGTTTCATTCGTGAAAAAGATCGTTAACCCCGGTGTGTCTGGTTTCTGTGTCTGTGATCATGTGACTTCTGTGTGAATGAGATACTCTCTGTTGGATTTTCTTTATCTCTGAGTCTCAGGAAAATCCTCCCCTGGACCTGAACGTGTCGTCCTGGTCACAGTATGAAAGATTTAAAAAGCTGTATTAAAAAGAAATCAAACAATACACAAATATATTTCTTTACAGTATTTATATTACATTATTAAATGAAAAACAGTTACTAAAAAAAAAGTATTTTAAAATTACTTTTGTGTGCTGCATAAAAAAAGAAAATCAGAAGAAAGAAAATCTAATATATTGTAATATATCATTGCTGCCCAGCAGAGGGCAGAGACAACTCTCCCAGTACTGAATCCTAGTATTGCTGTCAGTTTTCATGTGGAGGTAAAGAGAGGTGTTTGTTTTTGGGAGGTATTTTCATCATCCCGAACAGCCTGGGACCAGACCTTACAGGAAATGTATATAACATCTAGGTGTTGGTCTCCTTAAGACCAGAAATGTAGGCTAAATGAGCTACAGGAACCTCGGAGGACCCAGGATGGATCCCTGAGGAACTCCAAAGTCAAACAAACGTAATCTGACAGTGTCAACAGTGGGCAGATAAACAGACAGAAGTATTGATTAGATAAATAGAAGGAAAACAATTCAAGTGCTATATTGTATCATGGGGTTTCTTTGGTTTCTTTTTAAGTAGGCATTTTAAATATTTCATACACAGTGGCTGGTGGTCAAGGACTGATAGCAGCTTCGGGTTAACTACAGTCTGCAAATCCACATTCCATAAATGTGATGTTTTCAAACCAAAACATAAAATGTTTAAATTTTCTTCCTTTGTCTCTTCATCAGCATCGAAAAACAAGAAAAAGTCAGAAAGCCATGAAAATATTAATAATGAAAATATAATCAGTCAGACTGCAACATGTTGGAAGTGGATGATGTGTGTGTGTGCGTGTGTGTGTGTGTGTGTGTGTGTGTGTGTGTGTGTGTGTATGTTATTTTGATATCTCCTGTTGTTTTGGTGCTCTGTCCTCTCGGCTGTATTGTTTGTTTAACCATTAAATATCTATAATGTTCCTCTGCTCGTGTGTTTTTGCTACAACTCTTTACTGAAAAGAAACTAATGGCAGCAAATCAACAGTCTCCATGGAAACAGTAGAATTTTACCGCTGTAAAATCTCTTTCACTGCTGTAAATTACTTTGCTTAACTTAAAAGTACTTCCTGTAGTTAGAGTATCACAGTAAAAGTACTTCCTGTAGTTACATTATCACAGTAAAAGTACTTCACTGTGTAGTAAACTGTCCCGTGACTGATCTCAGATCATTAATCCTGAGTCATCGATGCTTCAGCAGCATTTTACTGTTGTTGCTGCTCCAGGTGGAGCTGCGTTAACTACATCATGTACACTAACATAGTTCAGTCCATTGGTTCCCAACCTGAGGGTCGAGCCCCTCCAAAGGGTCAACAGATAAATCTGAGGGGTTGTCATGATTCATTGGAGAGAAAGAAGAAAAAACAAAAACCCTGAGTCACTGACCTGGATTCAGTTTTAGCTCTAACAGTCATTAAAATGAAACCAGAGGTGGAACTGCTAAAGATATTGATTTTATATGGGGCCAAAAAGCCAAGAGATTGGGAGCCACTTGCTCAGTCTTTAGTAATATATTGCATTACATAAGTTTATTAAATTACTTGTAATAAAAAAAAAATAAAACTGAAAATAAACTCTACCTATCCCATACATACAGTGGTACAGCACATACAGAAACTCATGCATCTGTCCGCACAGCTGCACTACCACCATGGACCAGCAGGTGTCGCCATTTCACCTCATCGACACTTCAAAGCGCCGCCGCCTTCAAAAGGTATTTCACCCACGTCAGTACAACATGTTTAACGTAAGTACTGAGTTTCACATCTGTTATCACTGATTGTGTTGGTGTTTACAGACCTATACATCAGATACATACCATCTACCTGTGACGCAGCTCTGCACCAGTCAAAGTCGGTAAACCACGTGACTGCCGGCCACTTCTTTCCGGGATCACAACAGCGGCTACGCCCACTAAATTACTGTGCAGTTGTCTTCATGTTTTCCCTGGAAGCAGCAGTTTAACCACGGTCTGAAAGTCTTCCAGGATCAGACCCGAGCTGCCTGTCTGTCTCCCGCCGCTGCTGCGTCTCACAGGGGACGAGGTAAGAGCCTTGGACCTGACGCAGAACTCCGCTCTGAAATCTTCCGTTTTTAAACTTGCTCACTTATTGACAAAGATTCACGCCTGATGAAACACAACCAAAGATGTTTTTCAGATTACTAACAATCAAACTTCAAATCGGCATAAATCTGATTCACCGAGTAGCACTTTATTTAACAGTATCTCAACTTTTACAACTGCTTGTCGTCTGATATCCAGCGCTCTTACAGCCATATCAAGCTAGCGTCGGTCTGTGGAGTGAAGAGATTTATGAAGGTGTGGTTCAGAATAACCTGAAAACAGGAATACTAGGTGTTTATTAATGGACGCCGTAATCAACACAGTTTCCTATTAATTACAAAAATACCATGACTGATGTTCTACCAAGTGTGTACTGTGCATGACAAGGAAATTACATTAAATTTAAAGGATTTGTAATGGGAGTTGGCTCCTATAAACAATTAACCGAGTTACCTCGCAAGTTATTCCAGCTGCCAGGCCTAATGTATGCGCCCGACCTGGATAATGCACAGAGCTGTTGGAGCAGATTCATGTTGTTGAAAAACCAGATTCTTGCTGCTGATGGTTAAATCTTTTTATAGCTTTACCTGAAAACAGTAGTGGGGTATTTCCAATTTGGTTAATGTCCCACATGTGCGACTTCTGCATTGTGTGTTTTTATTGGACGGCCTCTTTCTAATCGCCTCATATTTCAAACATGACTCACATCACTTGTTAAATGTTGCCTGGTCTGTAACTTAAAACCCAAACCTGCAACATAGCTGACAATCTCAAAGTCTCAGAAGTTTTACCCCAGAAGTGCTTTTAATTAAAGCTCCATATTTTCTTCTTCTTCTGTGTTTCATTTGAAGTGCTGATCCATAAGAAGATATAAAAACCATCTCGGTGTAGTTTTACATCTCCTCTCTCAGGCTTCTCTCTGGAGCTCTAGTAACAACAGGTCGGTGAGCCAATCAGAAGAGAGGAGGCTCTGAGCCTATTCATTTATAATCATCTTCATTACTTCCTCATTGTGTCACTTTGTTTATTTTAACCCTGAGTCAGCTCCACACTTAGTTTGCTGTTATTTGAATGAACTAAGTTTTGCAAGTTTCTCCAAAAGAACACAATAAATTTTTAAGTTTTAGTAATTTTAAATTTTGCAGGACACTGTCTCCTTTGTTGCTCTCAGTGTTTTATAATCCACTGCAGGTCGTTGTTTAATGGAGCGTCCATGAGGTTCTCAATGTGTAACAACGAGACGACACAATAAAAACTAATAGGATTAACTCATGATCTGACTTTAGTGTGATGTGTTCAGGTGCTTCAGGTGGATATACACTCAGTGTCCAGTTTATTAGGTCCACAAAGCGCAGACTAGTTCAGTTCAATGCAGCTGTTCTACATAATGTTTAACAGCATGATTCAGCTTTATGTTTGTTTTGGAGGATGTGCCGCCACCAACATGTTTCTCTGGAATATTTCTCTCCATCACTTTAACCTGTGACATGAAAGACGCTCGTGTTAATTCGCCCCTGCTGAAGTTGGCGGTTGTCGTGTCACATGACTCATCAGTCGTGTTTTCATTTTGTTTTTACAGATTCACACAGTAACGTTGACAGTTTAACTGAAGCTTATCTGAGGCCAGTTCGTCATTCAGTAGACTTTGTCCTGAGTGTGGTGTCTTTGTGTCGTAGGTGTGTCTGTGTTCACACCTGAGCTTCAGTGGCTGGAGTTCGTCACTTTTCTTCCAGCGTTCACAAACACGTCGACTTGACAAAGCAGCTGCTTCTCCTTCATCCCTGAACTCTGACGTTTCTTCACTCTGGAGTTTCCTGTCATGAGACATTTTCTCTAAAGAAGCTGATGTGACTCCTGAACATGATTTTCCACAAAGTCTTTTTTTAACCAAAGAAGCGGAAGTCGTCAAATATTGTCTGAAATAAAATGAGTAAATTCGGTACATCCTCGGCTCTAGCGATATCCAAGATTAATGGATGGGGAGTTATATAATATATATATATATAATGTTTATAAGACTATTTATATTTTATGTTTCAGGTATAAATGATGCTGCCACTAAACAGCAGTTTTATTTGTCACATGTCAAAATACAAACAGTAAAGCTGTGAAACTGAATATCGAAAATAAGAAAATCAGAGGAGACTGCAAAACTGGGAAAAATTATTAATTATTTACTAATTATCTTTTCAATATTATGAAAAATCACAATATCAAAATTTCAAAAACTGGAAATTTGATATTGCAATATTCAATATTATTCAATATTATATTAATATTTGATTCGATATATGATTTCGAATATCAATCTTGATATTTTGAACATCCTCACTGTGATTAATCTTACCAGGTTTATACAAGTGTCACAGAGATGATGTTAGTATTTACTTCACATTTTCTGTTTTCTGTAGAAACAGACACATACGAGGTTTCCTGGCGTCACTAACAAACCTTCTGCTCTCTGCAGTGTTTAGTTCAGACCATGTCGAAGAAAGGAGGAAACCATGGGTCCGAGTTCGAGGGGCTGGTGGAGGCGTCCATCATCCGCATCCCGCCTCATCATTACATCCATGTTCTGGACCAGAACACCAACATCGCCCGGGTGGAGATCGGACCGCTCACCTACATCCGCCAGGACAACGAGAGGTCAGTGAGAGTCGCTCTTCAAGTCCTGTA
>NW_019524080.1:13125-17734 GCF_002814215.2 Seriola lalandi dorsalis | reverse complement strand
AAAAAAAAAAAAAAAAGGAATTGTAAAAAGAATTTATAAATGAAGATTAATCCATCAATAGATACTTCAGATTTAAAAATTGGATTTACAAAAACAACAAAAAACTCTCATTTATTAAAACATTAATTAATTCATGAATAAATAATAGAATTTGAAAAACTATTTTAAAAGAAATTTAAAAAATGGGAACACATTCCTGGATTGAATCTTTAGTTTCTATTTACAGCTGCTTTTCCTGTTAATCATTTATTGATTTAGGCTTCAGCGCTGGTAAAAACCCTTTTTATATACAGTCTATGGATATGATATGACTGGTTAGCTCTCCAACCAATCAGAGCTTTTTGGGATTGTTAAACGTGTTGATGGATTCATCGTTCATTTAGAATCTCTTTTTACAATTCCTATTTTTAACACTTATTAGAATATGAAATCAAGGAAGTGCTTTATTACTTTCCCTGCGACATCCCTGGTCCTCCGTAATATGGTGGGAAATATCACGATATTCGATATTATCAAGTATCGGCCCAAGTCTTTGCACGTTTACTCCGGACATTTAGGTTGTTGTTGGAAGCTGAAGAGGAAACAGAGTGTTCAGACTTTTAGTCCTAAAACCACTTCCCGGCTTTTCAAGTGACCACGTGCTGCTGCCAGTTCATTTCCTGACTGTCTTATAATCCCAGAGCTCCGACACTCTCCTCTTCACATCCAAACACAGATATTTACTGTGTGTTGAAAACCTTTTACATATACTGACAAAAAGTGGAAGTTTCACTTTAGCAGCGGCCGAGGTCTGAAGAGTTTAATATCTACAGGAACAGCGGGAGGGAAGTCAACACGCAGCGACTGTAGTACAACCGACATGCAAATAGACGCCGTATCTCAGTAACCAAATGTTTCCCACAGATGACAGTGATGACAGTCGTAGCTCAGATAACTGGTCACTCTGATGTTCCAGATGTGATGCAGACTGCAGGTGGAGCTCGCAGGACTTTAGACCTTCAGTCACATGATTGTGTCACATGATTAAAATGTGCAGACTGAGCTGAGAAGCTGCTGATTGTTTCTGTTTGTCTAAAGGAAACATTCATTCTTCACTGACAGAGAACGACTGAGCAGATCTTTTGTCTCATTGTGTCACAACGACTAATGTGGGCCCACACACACACACACACACACACACACACACACACACACACACACACACACACACACACACACACTGATCGTATCTCTGCCTCGTTAATGGAAAAGAAGAATCATGTGATTTAAATGCTTCATAAGGTGAAGCAGGATTTTCTCTTTCCAGGCACAAATACTCTGTTTAAATGCTTTTCGTTGACTACAGCTCCAGGTCTCATAATGATCATGATTCATTTGCTAAAAGTAAAAACCATCAGTTTCGAGGACCAGACTTTCATCTATAATAATGAGCTCTCCATATTCTGAAGGAAACCTGCACAGGATGAAACTGTTTTATAGTTTCACACTAAAGTTATTGTAATAGTTAATGTTTTGAGGAGAATTAAGTTAAAAGTGCGTCTGAAGAGCAGCTCAGTTTAATGTCAGTTTGTTGCAGGGGTTGGATTCACTAAATGGTAAATGACCTGCACTTATGTGGAGCTGTTCTAGTTCTTATCGACCGCTCAAAGCGCTTTACAATGAAAGTCACACTCACACATTCACACACCGATGATGCATCAAGGGGCAATTTGGGGTTCAGTATCTTCTCCTCATAATGCGGGAACCAGGAATCGAACCACCGACCTTCTGATTAGTGGACGAGCCACCTCACACCATACATACACAAAATACTGATTAAAGAGCAGTGATTTGATTTCTTCTTTTAGGGTTTAGGGACAGTTTATACGTCCCTCTGTAGCTGCTGCTGCAGTGTAAAGAATGACATCATCTGCATACAGGTAGATTCTGCTCTGAATCAGCTGCATCGTGAGACTGTTAGTTTACTATATGTGCAGAACAACAGTGGCCCGAGCAGGAGTGTCTGTGGCCTCAGCTTTTTATTGTTTTATTTTAGTGTTTTCAGCAGTAATAAAAACTTTTCAAGTCATAGAAAAATACTTGATTTTCTTTCATGATTGTTAATTTTGTTGAATATGAAGAATTCATTGTTTAGTTTATAAAATGTAATAAACCCAATTTTGAAAAATGTCACCCCAAAAAAACAAGAATTATTTTAAAAAAACAACAAAAGGAGAAAATCAATACATAATCAATATGTGTGTCACGTCAAATTCTCCTGTTTCTCTCCCAGAGTGCTCTTCCCACCCGTTCGTATGATCATGGTGCCGCCCCGTCACTACTGCGTTGTCCTCAACCCCGTGTCCCGCGACGACAACGGTCAGGTCCTCTTTGACCAATCAGGTCAGGCCAAGCTCCGCCACGCCGACCTGGAGATCCGTCTGACCCAGGACCCGTTCCCCCTGTACCCCGGAGAGGAGGTCCAGCAGGTGTGTATGAAACCCCGTATACCTTATATGACCACATCAGTCAAACCCACTGTAACTGCTGCATTCGGCCACTTTATTAGGAACACCTAATGTTTTTCTTTCTGTTGACACGTTGGAGAGGTGGAGTTAGCTAGTGATGGTGTTGTACCGGACTGCAGGTGTTTCTAATGTTTCTACTGTCATTTACACACATGACAGGTGCAGAAAAAATAGAAACCATCACCTTAAATTTAACAAGGTCAATTCACATATGAAGCATGTGTTAAATATAAAGTGTATGTACATAAACTGCACGTTTCACTGTAAAACAGGAAACTATTAAAGTTATTATTGTCGTTTTAATCCATTTAACAGATAAAATCAATTCATGTTTTGTATTTTAGTGTCTTTCAGCAGTAATGAAAACTTTGTCATGAAAAAGCTTTTTTTGCCATTTTCAGTCTGTTGAATATTTTTAATTAATTTTTTAGTTTTTCAAAATTTTTGAAAAACATTTATCACAAGTTCCCAGATGTCAGTGTGATGTCATGCTAGTTCCTGTTTTGTGAGATTAAAAACACAAAACATTTAAATGATGTGTCATGTCATGGTAAAATATTTAAAGCAAAAAAAATACAGCTGCACAATTATTCAAAATATAATGTAGAGCTCATTAAGTGCAATATTCAAATCACAGGAGCCGTCATTTTTTTCATGAAGGTAAAATGTGTCACATTGTTGAGCATTAGCATTGTTAGCATTAGCATTGTTAGCACCATCAGTGTTGTGGTGCTGCAGAGACGTCCCGGCCTACGGATCATATTCTCCGGACATGAAGGAACATGATTGTTGTTCCAACTGAAATCACAATATCTGCCAAAATAAGCGCAATATGTTTGTATGCAGCTCTAGCCAAATATAAAAATAAAACCTTTAGAGTTTAACGTGAGGACATTCGGCGCGTCACGAGCGGCCGACCTTCTCACCTGTATCTGACGCACAGTGTTTGTGTGGCAGGACGTGACGCCGCTGCAGATCGTGTACCCGGACACGGCTCTGCGTCTGCAGGCGCTGCTGGACTTCGAGGAGGAGGGAGGAGACAAGAGGGTGGCCGGAGACGAGTGGCTGTTCGAAGGACCAGGTACGTTTTTATAAGACGCTTACTACTCTCCATACACCTGTCGCACCTGGACTCAAGTCCGAGTCCGAAAGTCTCCTGACGGCTGAAGTTCGATCTGTCGAGTCGTCGGTGGAGTTTGAACCGGACAAACGTCTTGTTTCACATCTCCAGCAGCACAGAGTGAGCTGCAGGTGTGTTCTGCAGAGGTGATGGCGTGTCGGCGCGTCTCAGACGTTTTGTGTTTCCGTGTGTTTGTGTGTCAGGGACCTACATCCCCAGGAAGGAGGTGGCTGTGCTGGAGACCATCAAGGCCACGGTGATCCGAGAGAACCAGGCCATCAGACTGAGAGCTCGCAAGGAGGGAGTGGACAGAGGAGGAGTCCGCCGGGTCACAGGTGAGACACACACACACACACACACACACACACACACACACACACACCTTCAGGCTTTTCTGCCTCATGAAACATTTGCAAGTCAAAATGTTCTGCATGTTTCATGAGGGAGGCCGTGTCAGGAAGCTGCGAGTGTTAGAGTTAGTTAAAAACATGAGGTTCAAACCTCTTTCACAATCTGACGACCTCCCTGAGAAGTTCAGAGGTGAAGATGTTTATGAAAAAACAAACTGCAAATACGTCTGCAGCAGATTGTCAGTTAGAAGTTAGATTACTAACTAAATAACATATAGCACTTATTTATAGCTTATACTTTAATACTTCAGATTAATTCACGTTCATGTCATTTATTGCTTCTTCTTTAATGAAGTGTGTGTGTGTGTGTGTGTGTGTGTGTGTGTGTGTGTGTGTGTTGTTTCAGGTGAGGAGTGGCTGGTCAGTAAGGTGGGAGCGTATCTCCCAGGAGCTCATGAAGAAGTCATTGACATCGTGAACGCTTTCATCCTGACTGACAAGGTGACCGCACTTTAAATGTCTAGAAGTCAAACTGCAGATCATATTTTCTTCTTCTTCTGTCTTTTATTTGAAGTGTTGATCCATCAGAAGATATAAAAACCATCTCAGTGTAGTTTTACATCTCCTCTCTC
>NW_019524080.1:10370-12740 GCF_002814215.2 Seriola lalandi dorsalis | reverse complement strand
GGAAATCCTTCGTAGACCAGTCTGCATCCCGACCTGTGATGGATCGCGTCCTTCAAAGGATGTGGCCCCTGAATGGAGACACAGCTCATGTGTTTGTAAATGTAAACATCACATCCTGCTCTCAGAAACCTCGACAAGCCTTCATACAAAAAAATATGACACTGAGTTCTTTATTTCATAAATCTGATGTGGAGAAATCACCATCAGGCTCCGATGATTGATTCATAAATACAAACTCAACCATGTGACACACATGGAATAAACTGACAGGAAACCTGGACACAGGTTTTTCTGATATAGGAAATTCAATCTGCAGCTGTGAATAATATAATAATATAATTATTATAATATAATAATTGTAAATGTTTGTGTCTCTTCAGAAAGCGCTTCATGTTCGCGCTCTGCGTCCCTTCAAAGACACCGGCGGGCGGGACCGTCGCACCGGGGAGGAGTGGCTGGTCACCATGGCCGACAGGGAGGCTCACATCCCCTCTGTGGCGGAGGAGGTGGTGGGGGTGGTGAATGTGACCACTCTGAGCAGCAGGCAGTACTGTGTGGTCCAGGACCCGGTCGGACCCGACGGGAAGCCGCAGCTGGGCCAGAAGAGGGTGGTGAAGGTGAGGAGAACCGTCCACCCTCCATGTCCTTTGATCCGGAGTTCACAGTATTTACTGTTTCTATTTCCTGACCTGACCTTTGTCTCTGTCAGGGTGAGCGCTCGTTTTTCCTACAGCCCGGGGAGCACCTTGAACACGGCATCCAGGACGTGTACGTGCTGTCGGAGGAGGAGGGTCTGGTGCTGAGAGCTGTGGAGGCGTTCAACGACACCGAGCAGGTGAGGAGAGACATCAGAACTGCAGAGATCAAACCCGGTCGATTCGATCTGAACACCTGTGGGTTACCATGGTAACAGCAGGTAGTTTAACAAACTAACAAACATCAGTTGAGCTGCTGCTCTGTCAGAAATCCAGCGTAGGAGCAGCTTGTGTTTCTGGTTCTAGTGCAGCCGAACAAACTCTTTTAATAACAGTCAGAAGCAAGAAGCGTTTCTGATCAACGAGCACCGACTGTGACTCCTTCAAAATAAAAGAATCTTTATTCACAGTTACAGAGTGATACACACAGTTCAGCAAATTCAAATCGACAAATCATAAAATCTATTCCAGTAATGTAAAGAGAAAAGAAATAAAAACACGAATAAAAGGAACAATCTAAATAAGATTAAAACATCAAAAACTCCTGTTCTGGTTCTGGTTCTGGTCTGTGGCTCAGCAGGTTGAGCTTTTATTGTGAAGCAGCGGTAAGAAACGTGTTAGCATTAGCATTAAAAATGAAAACATGAATAGTTTTTATTCATTCATAAATTAACCTCCAGCGGTGAATCCGATCAGGATCTGCCTTTAAACCCGTTCCGGTTCTCCTCGGTTCTGCTGCTCACAGTTCCTCAGGTCGCTCCGGCCTCTTGGAGAACCTGCTCTCGTCATGATCCGGACCGACTCCATGAAGCTGAGGTCAGGTCCTGGTTCTTGTGTTTGGACTCTTTGTAGAACCTGAAAGAGTCTGTGGTCCTGCTGCTTTGTTTGTCGCTCACATCATTGAACTGACCCTGGATCAGCCTCGGTCATGTGACGGTTGCCCAGGTGAAGTGTGTTTAGAGTGTGACTCTCTCTCTGTGAGGAGGTGTTGGAGAGGAGTGAAGCGAGGGAGGAGCTCAGTTTGCACTCTGGAGGTTTGTGACGCTGCTTCTTGTGAAACCGGTTGATCCCAGCAGACCTCACCTTGACACACAGGTGTGTCGGGACAAAAGAAAAGCTGCAGCACACCTGAGCCGAGCGAGAAGTCAGTCCGTTCAAAGTCTGCGACTCCGCCCTGCGTCACTGATTGGCGTGGAGGGTGTGGTCAGAGCTGGAGGTTATCACAGGTACAGAGGGGGGTGGATCCTGCTTAGAGGAGGTCAGAGGTCAGAGGTCAGAGGTCAGCTCTCTGGAGCCGGAAGCTTTATCATACAGGACAGGTAGACGTCTACATTTTTAATATTTGTAAGAAACCTGAATTTTAACAAAGAAAAATGTTTCAGGTAAAAAGGATTCAAACGTGAGGAAACGCAGTGAGACTGAAAACACAAGCACGTGACCTTTGACCTGCACTGAGCATGTGCGAGCCGCTGTAAACAGGAAGGAGCAGTTGCTTAGTTACAGGAAGAGGAACAGCAAAGACAGATGAGCGTTGAAATGCAGAATTTAACTTTGTGACTTTCAAACAAGAAATATCAGACAAAGACTTTCACCCAGGGGCCCCGGACCCCTCGGGGCCTCAGCCGGGGCCCCGGAGTTTATATTCATTACACTGTAAAAAACATATTAACTGTCC
>NW_019524080.1:9325-9416 GCF_002814215.2 Seriola lalandi dorsalis | reverse complement strand
TCCAGGTGTACGACTACCGGGAGAAGAAAGCCAGGTGGGACTCCGGTCTATGGCCTTGATGGGGGGGGGGTGTGGAGGTTGAAATAAACCA
>NW_019524080.1:4303-8173 GCF_002814215.2 Seriola lalandi dorsalis | reverse complement strand
TATAGATTATAGATCAGCTCTAGCTTCTATATTAATACTGTGAAAGTATCAAAGCCTCAGTCCACAGAGAAACACTGTAAATGAACAAAACTAAATCTTGATCTGTTCTCCAGTGTTTTCATTCCTACTGAATAAAAAGAAGAAACACAAACCGAGGAAACAAAGCGAGTTAGAAACACGTCGATCAACATTTTCCATAATTCCAACTGGTTTAATAAGGAACTTGTTCTCAGTACGTCGTGTAGGTCAAAGGCCGGTTAAAATGAATAAGAAACGTCTGACTGTATCTTTGTAAGGATGTTTCCAGTTTCATGAAGTTTCCTCCACGCAGACACGAGGCGGAGCGTCTGGAGCAGGAGGCCCGGGGCAAGCTGGAGAGACAGAGGATCACCGACCAGGCCGAGGCCGAGAGAGCCAGGAAGGAGCTGCTGGAGCTGGAGGCTCTCAGGTGACTTCACACTGTGTCACTAACACTTCTTCACAGACGCACTGTACAGGCATCCTGCTCTCTGACAAACAGCCAGCACACGACCTCCAGGGAAAGAAGAAAATAGATTTCAGACTGAAGTTACTCTGAGGCCTTGAAGAGTCAGGAAGTGACAGTTTGTTCATTTCCAGATGAGCTGCGTTTATGTCCCCCTGCTGCCTGTTAACCTGTGTGTGTGTGTGTATGTGTGTGTGTGTGTGTGTGTGTGTGTGTGTCAGTGCTGCGGTGGAGAGCACAGGAGCTGCGAAGGCCGAGGCTCAGTCTCGGGCGGAGGCGGCTCGTATCCAGGGAGAGGCGGCGGTCAACGAGGCCAAACTGAAGGCTGAGGCTCAGAGGATCGAGGCGGTACGTCCTGACACCCTGGTCCTGAGTCCAGACCTCATGTCTGCAAGGGAAAACGACACACTTATATACGTGTGTGTGTGTGTGCGTGCAGGAGGCGGAGCTGCAGCGGCTGGCGAAGGCTCGTGAGCAGGAGCTGGGCTACAAGAAGGAGATGGACCGACTGGAGGTGGAGAAGCAGGAGCGTCTCGCTCAGATCGAGAGTCAGAAGTTCGGTCAGCTGGTGGAGAGTCTGGGCAGCGACACGCTCAAGGAGATGGCCAGAGCCGGGCCGGAGCTGCAGGTACTACACTACTACTACTAGTACTACTAGTACTACTACTACTGCTACTGGTGCTGAGGAAGACACAAAGACTTTATTTAAAATACAAACAGCTCTGCTTTTAGTTTTCATACTCTCACCTCTAAACTTCAACTGATCTGAGGTGGAGCATCTTCAAGACGTGCGACATGTTCACACCAAAAGTTAAAACGCACATATTTTAAACTGCTTTTAGTGACAGTTGTTAACTGGTTGTGACAGACTGTCAGAAGTCCCGTCTGTCACAAAGCAGTTCTTGTGAACGTCTCAAAGATGTTCAGTTTGCTGTGATAGAAAACAGAAGATAGTCAGAACACGAGCTCCACTTGTTTAGTCCATCCTGTTTCTGATTGGCCGGTTCTTCTTCCGCCCGCAGAGCTACACCTTTCAAAACACTCAGTGTAACCAAAGACGTTCACAGAGCTTCAGTTCAGAAACTTACAGTCCGTCTCTCCTCCTCCAGGTCAAGATGCTCCAGGCTCTGGGGCTGAAGTCCACCCTCATCACAGACGGGTCGTCGCCCATCAACCTCTTCACCACAGCCAACGGCCTGCTGGGGGCGCTGCAGGGACCGGGCCAGGGCCAGTGAAGTGGAGGAGAAGAAGCCAATGAAGAAATGTAAATGTCCAAAAGTAAGCCTCAACAGATGCTGATGACGCTGACGATACTGTCGCCTGACACACACACACACACACTCCGGTCACATGAGTTTCTGAGGCCGATATTAAAGCAATTAAACATCTGCAGATAAAGATTCACTTCATGGGTTTGTTACAGAGCCACTAAAATGTCCATCTACACCGCTGCAGAGGTTGTAAGACTCAACTTTGAGTCATCACCGTGTGGCGCTATAATAAAACCAGAGAGCGCATCTTTAATCTTTAAAATCAACCTTTGCACAAAGTCTGGAGGTTCCCCCAGATTTTAGGGGGAAATAAAACGGCCTGGGACAATCACTGTACAAGGAGATTGCAACATTACATTCTGTCCAGTGTGTTAACAGCTTTACAAACATAGATGTTCAATACAACAGTGATTATCAAACCTTTTACTGAGCAACTTTCATTGTACGAGAATTTGTTGTGGGTGACAGACTGTTTACATGATGGATATTTTAGGTGTGTAAAACACTTCTGGAATCAACGTCCTGTTCATTGATGAGTTTCTGACACAATGTCTGTAAATAATCTAAAACTCTGGCTGTACGTCAGCCTTTGTAAACCTGTGAAGAAGTCTCATATCAAGTTGACACATTTAATGTAAAACACCTTCCTCTTCACAACTCTGTTCCTCTTCTCAACAACACTGTGATGACGATGACACGTTAAAGCTTCCACTGACAAACTGACAAAATCAAATGAACTGCTTCCTGTTTAATGAACTGTAAATGTTTCTGCTGAGCTCCAGCGGATGAAGTGAAGACATGGAATAGAACTCACCTGTAATCACACGTACATGACTTTAGGTGTGATTACAGGTGAAACCTTCAACCAGAGGAGCCCAGTAGAACAGTCTTTATCAGTCTGATGTTGTGTTACTCTGTCAAGATGCTGTTTCTTTAACTATAGGTTCTGCTCTTAGGGGAACTGAGATTCAGAGGTTTACTTTTGGACAGGACACTTGTGTCTGTGAAAAAAACTGTACTGCTAAGGAAGAAGAATTGTGCCTACAAACAAACTTAACAGTTTGCTTAGTTGTGTAACCTGACAACCGAAGAATTCTGCATCTGCTTTGCACTATGTCCACTAAAAGTAGAAATGCTGAAATGCAGAAAATGCTGATGTTAACATATTCAATATTAAACATTTTTGTTTCTGTGGAAATAAAATGAATGTTGATCTGCCTTCCTCTGCCTAATAAAGTTCTGTTGTTACTGCAGAAAAAAACTGTGTGAAGCCAATAAAGTGCTGTTGCGGAAAACGTTTGTCTCTGTTGTTGTGCTGACGTCATCACACACATCTTCATATGATAATATGACGTTTATGACTTATTATACTATGAGGTTTTAAGACATTTTATGCCTTACTATACTGAGTTTTATATAACTTTTTATGCAACGTTATACTTTGACTTTTTATGACTTTTCATGCCTTATTATACTATGACTTTTTATGACTTTTTATGCCAAATTATACTATGACTTTTTATGCCATATAATACTATGACATTTTATGCTATGACATTATATGCTTTTTTTTGCCATATTATACTATGACTTTTTTATGACTTTTTATGCCACGTTATACTATGACTTTTTTATGACTTTTTGTGCCTTACTATACTATGACTTTTTTTGCCATTTTTATGCCATGATATATTATGATGTTTTATGACTTTTTATGCCTTACTATACTATGACTTTTTTATGACTTTTTATGCCATATTATACTATGACTTTTTTATGACTTTTTATGCCTTATTATACTATGACTTTTTTTATGACTTTTTATGCCATATTATACTATGACTTTTTATGCCTTATTATACTATGACTTTTTTATGACTTTTTATGACTTTTTATGCCATATTATACTATGACTTTTTTATGACTTTTTATGCCACATTATACTATGACTTTTTATGACTTCTTATGCCTTATTATACTATGACTTTTTTATGACTTTTTATGACTTTTTATGCCATATTATACTATGACGTTTTATGTCATTTTTATGCCCTACAATACAATTTTATTTGATGCCTTACCATACTATGATGTTTTTATGACCTTTTATACATT
>NW_019524080.1:0-1369 GCF_002814215.2 Seriola lalandi dorsalis | reverse complement strand
CCATATATACTATGACGTTTTTATGACATTTTTATGCCTTATTATACTATGACGTTTTTATGACTTTTTATGCTTTATTATACTATGACGTTTTTATGACTTTTTATGCCATACTATACTATGACTTTTACATGCTATGCTATACTATGACGTTTTTATGACTTTTTATGCCATATCCTACTATGACATCTTATGCCTTACTATACTATGACTTTTTTAGACATTTTGATGCCATGCTATAGTATGACTTTTTTATGACTCTTTATGCCACGTTATACTTTGACTTTTTATGACTTACTATACTATGACATTATATGCCTTGCTATACTATGACGTTTTTATGACTTTTTATGCCTTATTATACTATGACGTTTTTATGACTTTTTATGCCATACTATACTATGACTTTTACATGCCATGCTATACTATGACGTTTTTATGACTTTTTATGCCATATCATACTATGACATCTTATGCCTTACTATACTATGACTTTTTTAGACATTTTTATGCCATGCTATAGTATGACTTTTTTATGACTTTTTATGCCACGTTATACTTTGACTTTTTATGACTTACTATACTATGACATTATATGCCTTGCTATACTATGACGTTTTTATGACTTTTTATGCCTTATTATACTATGACGTTTTTATGACTTTTTATGCCATACTATACTATGACTTTTTAATGACTTTTTGTGCCACGTTATACTTTGACTTTTTATGACTTACTATATTATGACATTATTTGCCTTGCTATACTATGACTTTTTTATGACTTTTTTGCCATATTATACTATGACGTTTTTATGACTTTTTATGCCACGTTATACTTTAATTTTTTTACAACTTACTATACTATGACGTTTTTATGACATTTTTATGCCTTATTATACTATGACGTTTTTATGACTTTTTATGCCTTATTATACTATGACTTTTTTATGACTTTTTATGCCATATTATACTTTGATTTTTTACAACTTACTATACTATGACGTTTTTATGACTTTTTATGCCTTATTATACTATGACGTTTTTATGACTTTTTTACCCATATCATACTATGACATTTTATGGCATGCTATACTATGAAGTTTTTATGACTTTTTATGCCTTATTATACTATGACGTTTTTATTACTTTTTTAGCCATATCATACTATGACATTTTATGCCATGCTATAGCATGACTTTTTTATGACTTTTTTTGCCATATTATTCTATGACTTTTTTATGACTTTTTATGCCATATTATACTATGACTATGACGTTTTGATGACTTTTTATGCCTTATTATACTATGACTTTTATATGACTTTTTATGCCATATTATACTATGACGTTTTTATGACATTTTTATTT
>NW_019524079.1:2002-2441 GCF_002814215.2 Seriola lalandi dorsalis | reverse complement strand
ACAATGAACAGACTCACAAACAGAACTACAGACAAGATGGAAGATGATCTGGAACCGAAATCATGAAATTCGACTTTTCCTATTATCCAGATTAATTGATTGATTAATTAAAATAGTCTATGTTGTTTTTTGTCTCCAGGCGGAAAATGAAAAATGTGGGGGCATCAAGTTAGAAAGAAATGAAGTCACCAGACCTCTGTTGCCTTCTCCTCTTTGCTACATTAGCCACAACTAGCATAACACATCTCTGTCCACACTGTTGGCTCTCAGGTTGCTTTGTGGGTAATATGGCCCCAGATTTTGAGAGGGAAGAATATGTGGATGAAGCAGGACAGAAGTCCATTATAAAGCCATTGATGTGGTATTCATGCACTAGACTGGTCCACTGTTAATGGTGTTTTGGGTAAAATAATCAGCCAAAAACACATCCAATGAAGAC
>NW_019524079.1:0-1814 GCF_002814215.2 Seriola lalandi dorsalis | reverse complement strand
AAATCCAGAATAACCCGTCCTGCCTGCAGGGGCAGCACTGACCCAGCCAGCCAATCAAAGGCCAGAGTTCCACCAGCATAAAAACAACTGTTACCAGCCGCTCTTTTCATAACCAGTGATCCGAGACCTGTTAGCGGCCATGTAAGAGACACACGCACACACTCATGCATACGCACACACATGCGCACACACACACGCACGCACACACACACACACACACACTGGACCTTTTAGTGAGTACATAAAGAGACATGCTGTCAGCCCTGTGCAACAGAACAAAAGTCTGCTTAACAGGCAATTAGGATTCCTGCTTCTGTCTATGTTAATGTCCATGCATGCCTTCCCTTTTTCTCCATATGCCTCACATTTCCACTCTAACCCCCCCCACTCCCACCTATGTGCCCCCGTGCACCCCCTGAACTGGACCTCCATCAAGCCTGTTTACAATGTCAGCTCCTGCTAGAACCAGAGACAAAGAGTCCAGAGGAGACTGGACACCAAAACAGTTTCAACAGAGTGCGAATTATACAGTGACAATCAAGGAGGTCAACTTTTTCTCTAGGGCGAAAGGGAACCCAGTAAAGTGCTTACAGTCCTCTCAGTATCATGCTTCATTTACTAAAACTGTCACATAAATGTAGTGGAGTAGAAAGTATAATATGTCCCTCTGAAATGTAGGAGCGGAAGTATATAGTAGCATCAAATGGAAATAAGGTAAAGTACAAGTACCTCAAAATTGTACTTAAGCAAAGTACATAGAGTAAATGTACTTAATTATTTTCCAGCACTGCTAATATAATCACTGAGCCTTCAGCACACATGTATTTTAATATTGTTCAATGACCCAACAAGTAAAACTCCTGAATTCCTGAGTGAAAACAAAGATGGTGTCTGTTATAGAAGTTAATATCAAAAATATAACAAATACACAAAGACTATTAACATGAAATAATAAACTATATATTGATGTGAAAACGTGTCTCTGCAACAACTAATCCTCCATCGTCTCACTGCTCATGACTGAGCACCAGTGTTTGCTAACATTAGATCATACATGACATTTTATATTGGTGATGAAATGACAAGCTAACACTGGAAATGAAAGGGCGTGCTATCAGCTAGCTAACATTAGTTAGCTTAACTGTAACTTCAGGCTAAAGCTAGAAACTAGCTAACATTAGTGATCATCTGTTGATACTTGACAACGTCTAATTCAGAAATTCTGAGGGTAAGAAAGTAAAGACCAGGTCTAAACTTAGTATCAGTGTCTGTCTGGACTGTGTGTGGTCAAAGTGCGAAACTGAGGACGTATAGTTGAAAACGTTTGTGGAGCTGCTGCAGATCTACAATTTGTGATTGAGCACTACATTTCAGTGAGCATGTATGTGTGGGTGTGTTATGTGAGGTTATCAGAGGTCATCCAGAGGTCACTGACATGGTCCTCTGCAGGTGGACGACCACACTGAAGCTGAAGTTTCTTCTTCATTGTGAAGTGAAGGCCTGAGAGACTCAGTTTCCCACGTTGATGTTTTCTTTCCTTTCACAGAAAAATCCAATCAAGTTCTGTGAAAAGCTTCGGCGTCTCCTCGGGCCTCGCTGGGTCAGGGTACGGTGGCCCAGGGGGCCAAGAAGGTGAGGAGCTGAGCCGGGGTCAAGGCATCCAGTGATGGCAGGCTTTAGAAATCCCTGCTCGCCCCATGCCCCTTCTGTTTCATTAGAGACCCCCCCCCTCCCATTACCACCCCCCTCTGATTTGGATGAGGAGCAGGGAGTGTGTGTGTGTGTGTGTGTGTGTGTGTGTGTGTGTGTGTGTG
>NW_019524078.1:5575-6546 GCF_002814215.2 Seriola lalandi dorsalis | reverse complement strand
ATACAACAATGTGATTGAAAATGTTAAACACAAGAAAATACAATAAGATTTACTTTATATTTTTTTAACAGTCACGTTCCTGTCTATGAAAACTATTGAAGACTTTACTTAATTAGTTTCAATAAATATAACTTGACTTTAATATAATTAAGGAACATTTACTTAATATCTTCATGAATTTTACATTTTATTTGATATTGTCAAGTTAGTTTTAAAAAGTGCTTTCTTCAGTGCAGCACAATAATTTGAGACGGATGTGACACGTATTTAAACACATCTATAAATCATCTCACATAAATTCATACAATTAATAAATCAATGAAGTTATAAAATGAATACACAACTCCAGGAACTAAAGCTGCAGTTAAAGCAGCGTTCAGCAGTTACCTGTGGTTGTGCAAAAATGAAATGAAATGAAAGGTTGGCTTCCTTTTTGTAGTACCCCCACCACCACCAGCAGCACCAGCAGCACCATCACTAGAACAGTGACAACCATCCGCACCAAGGGGAGGGCAGGAGGGGGATCACTGAGGGCAGGAGGAGTCTCCTCATGATGTTCTGAAGAGACTGAAGGCACTACAGAAAAAAAACAACTTCATGATGCAGCTCTCATTACACTTCTTCTGTACCATCTGGACCATATGCAAAACAATCAATCAATAACCAATATTTAGTTTATGTCTCACCTCTGACAGCCAGCAAACTCTGCGGTGATTCTCCAGCTCCAGAGATCTTACATCTGTAAAGACCTTCATCTGATTTGGAAACATTTTGAATGATCATGTTCCCTGTGTACCCATGCTCGATTAATTTGTCGTCTTTATAGAACTCAGCTGCAAGATCATGGGAACTGTCCTTCTTTCTGCAGTGAAGAGTCACATTGTCCCCCTCCGTCACTGGCTCGACAGGACTCTCCAAGATCACAGAACCACCTGAAGAATATGCAGGAAAGATTTTATGTGAAACATGTT
>NW_019524078.1:0-4537 GCF_002814215.2 Seriola lalandi dorsalis | reverse complement strand
GTGATGTTGAGAGCGTTGCTTTTCCGTCTGTCTCCGTCCTCACACCAGTATTCTCCACTGTCTGAAGCAAATGAAGGATAAATTCTGCCAGATCCTGCTGATGTCACCCAGTTTGAAGTGTTTGTAGGAATTATTTCCTTCAGTGTCCTCATCACTGTCCATTCAGCTGAGCCATCAGATGTGCAATTTATAGAGATGGACTCATACTCAAAGAACTGCAGTCTGTTTGGAAGAATACAAGGAAAAGCTGCATCTGAGACAGAGACATAGAAGAAGAAATGAGTGAATGTCTTACAGCTTCTTGGTTCTGAATCAAAACTAAAAACACTTTTTTAAGAGGAATATTTGTAGTGAGTATTACCATGGCAATAAGGACATTTTTAATTACATTCTAACAGTCATTGAAGTTAAAGAAATTCTACATGCACAACGTAAATTATGGCAACATGTTTTGTTTTAAACAGTTATAATATCTGGTGAGAGACAAAAGCCGAGCAGCAGAGACCAAGAGTCTTGGTCTGTGGTTCAGAGTGTGACCTTGTTTTCTCTCATATATTCTCATGCTTTTGTCTCATTAATACAGAGGCCACGTTTGTTAAACAGCAGATATTTGATTTAAGAACAGAGTCTTTCATTGCACTGACTGTAGCTTACCAACTTGTTGAGCACAATAACTGAGCTGCACTTGTGCAACCAGCACCATCAACACGTTCATCACTGGATAGACAAAGGGAGAGAGCTGCATCAGACACACTGCAGATCAGCTCACATGCAAAGTCACCTGTATTTTGTGTATTTTGTGTATTTTGTGTACTTTGTGTATTTTGAAGAAATGTACAAAGTGATATAAATGGATAATAACATTTTGATAGCACTTAATTTTATGGTTCACTAATAAGACGTAACAAGCCCTAATTTGTATCAAATTAGACAAAACTATAATTAATATATTGTTTATTAGACATTAAACAAACATAGTTATACCCTATTGAGAAACCATAGGCATACATACATATTAAATCCAAAATAAACAATACTTAGACACTTTTACTCCAATTATACTTTAATTAGAATCTAAATAGGAGACCCTAATACACTATTAGGCACCATTTTACAAGTTCATAGTCTAATGAGAAATAAAATACAATATCAGATCCAAAACATGTTGCAGTTTGATGCTCTTCTATTGGTTTTGATACAGTTAGTATGGCTAGTTACATCATAGTAGTGTATCGTAAAATAAAATAGGTAGAAGTAGAATAATAAAGTAGATAAATGATCTTTCTTCTGTCTCTGCTGCTAATAGAAATAAATTTAACATAACATTATGAATTTCTCTGTATTTAAACCTTGTACAGGAAGGAGGAGACACCCAGTACTCACTCGTCCTCATGCAGAGAGCTGTGACCTCCATGACGTCTCGCTGCTGACTGTCTTGATATAAGACTGAAAAACAGACAAAGTGAAATGGAGGCGAGGACCTCCTCTTCCTGTTGAGCTTATTTTTTGACACTCGTGCATCAACAGGTTTGGTCTGTTTTTAAATATTTGTGTGACGCAGAGGCAGAAATATAAATGCGAAACCAAAATAAAAACCCACAGTCTTTCAGTGCAGAGTTTAAAACTGAATGTAAGGGAAGAACTAAGACCCAAAATGTAACTGACATGAAGCTACAGTAGGTTTCCGACTCTTTATCTGTCAGGACCAAAGGAGGAAGTAGTGAGGCGCTTTGACACAGGAGATCACTATTACTATACATTCCTCATTCAGCGTTGGACACTTGTTACCATGACCACTATCATTCCCTGAACCTGAGCGAAAGGTTATTATTGCAAAAAGTTCCCTTAAGCTAATCAAGTTTTTTATTTCAATTGTCAAGTTTTATATATGAAGTTCACTTTATGGATACTTATTCAACAAATCATTCTTACCCTATATAAGGTGAGAAACAACACTGCTTTGCTCTATTGAGAAATAGAGTTTTTTTTTTTCAGAACGCCAAGATGTTTCACCTAAACGATGGATTGTCAGTGTTCAGTGGGTCACTGTCCTCTCTCACACACATCTTCTTCACCATCTGTCTCCTTATACAGACTTGTGGAGGTAAAAATTTTATTTTTGGCTGTCTTGACTGAGTGACTGAGTGATCATATTTCCACCACTGGTCAACCAAATGCCACATGAATGAGTTGGAGTTTCCTCATCAACCGTTGCTCTTTCAAATTAACTTAGCACATCGTTGCTAGACTAGAGACTTCATTTCAAATAGATTCGGTAAAAAACTGGCTCATGACTCGCCCGTGTATGGATGCCGACCGGGGGCTTAGGGCTACACCTCTTGTTAGAGGCAGTTTACCTGGCTACTCAGGAACCGCAGGGAAGCAGAGGAGAGCTTCCAATACACTGAGCCTCGCCTCAATTACAGCAAATTAACTCATTTTATTACATGTATCATTATCACTAAAGGAGGCAGAGGAATAACGAACATAAGACACACTGAGCAGAGAGAGAGGGAGGGAGAGAGAGAAGTCATCCCTAACTGCTAGAGAAACTAGCAGATCTGAATAGCATGCAAACAACAGAAATGCACACAACCGGAAATGAGATAATGCACGTACTGCAGAACAACAGTTTGGATTAACACTTTTACATGTGACTGAAAACGAGACTTTGTAACTGATAAATTGTTCAAGGAATAAATAAATCACTAGCAGCTCATACATGTAGAGTTGGCGATTGTTGTGTGCATGGAACAATACCCATTCAACGAGGTTAGCTAAGTGCTACCTCCAATTGCTAATGTAAATAATGATAAAACAAGGAACCAAGTTTCTGGAAAAATGAATTCAACTAGAAATATATTGTCTACTAACTGCTGGTATATTTGGAGGAATGCACATTAATGTTTAGATGCTTTATTCTTATGTTCTTTAGCTCACTGTTCTTCCATTTATTGTGTGTACTGCTTTTAAAGGTCATAAGGTCAACACAACTAATGCGCCACCGTTGAACTTCAGCACAACACCATCAGGTAAAGAGGTAGATGTAAATCGATCATGACATAGAGCAATAAAGCAGGTTTGAGTGGGTTAGCAATGTCAGAAAATATTTTCATTTATCTCAAACTGCTGGTTATGTAGACCCTCTGGCTTCCTTAAGAGGCTGCCTTTAAAGCCCACCTTCTTCTGATTGGTGGAACTTCAGGAACCCTGCTGAAGCCTGCAGTGCACCCAGTGCTCCTGATCACCGCTCTTATCCTCTTACAAGTGTGAAGGTTCTGAAAGTAAACTGTAAAACTAGGAAACTGGTAACTAAAGCAAAGTAACTAAACTAATATAACTTTGAGGTTCAGGTTCATCTGTGTTTCACTGTTCAGCACCACGGACAGGTCGATGGCTGAGACCCTGACAGGCTGCAAAAGTCTCTTTTCTGACTCTTAAAAACTATCAGCGGTGAAAGTATCAAAGCCTAAGTCCACAGAGAAATGCACACAGCCTGTATTCAGAAACTGAGCCTTAAAATCAGCTTTCAGGACTTCTGGAACTTTGTGATGTCACAACAAAACAGTCGCCACCCTCAGCCATGCCGACCTGGACCCACCATCCAACCTTGCAGGATTTGGGTGTTTTACCTCAAACCAGCTCTATTTTTATTGGATCACTTAGAAAGCAGTCAGCCAATCAGAGGAGAGGCTCAGCGCCTCCTTTCTTCTGATTGGCTCACTGACCTGTTGTTACTAGAGCTCCAGAGAGAAGCCTGAGAGAGGAGATGTGAAACTACTATCTTCTTATGGATCAACACTTCAAATGAAAAACAGAAGAAGAGGAAAATATGGAGCTTTAAGTAACATTAAATGGGGTATAAATAGTTAATTGGTGATTATCCTGATAACCAGTTGAAAGTGCATGTGTTAAGTTGTAGATTTAGGTACTTGTATATGTTGAGCCCAGAGATTCACAATGACATTGCTGTTATGCTTCTCTTTCTCACTCAGTTTTGTATATTTACTCTGACGACAGACGCTGTTTCTACACTGATAGAACAGAAGAAATACATAACAACCCACAGAGATCAGCTCAAGTCACAGCTGGAGGAAGTAAACCAGGAATGGGTGGAGAATAGTGAGCGTCTTCGGGAAGTGGAAAAGACACTAGAGGATCGGGCAGAAAAGACGGACGACAAACAACAGTTGTTAAATGAAAAAGAAAGTATTTTGCAGTCCAAATGGAAACTTGACCAGATAAAGGAAGAAAAGGAGAGAGCGCTGCGGCTGATAGAGAAACTGTTGCAGACATTGGATACTATAACTAATAGCCTGAAAACAGCCTAGTGTCTTAGGTGGACGGTTATTATGAACAGGGCCCTGATCCAATGCCCACGGTTATCTTTATGATTATTCAATAACAAGGAATAATGTTATTAGAGATGGTCTAAAATATGTAATCAGAGAGAAAATGTTATAATCTCAGCAGATTGCTGGAGGTGTTGCCTTGACTTTACAATATCATGATCTGCTGTCATTTTCAACTTTTCTTT